>NW_027467777.1:1597171-1670189 GCF_004210375.1 Tachypleus tridentatus
AAGGATAAAATATAATATACTAAACTCGCTCTGTAAGGATAAAATATAATATACTAAACTCGCTCTGTAAGGATAAAATATAATATACTAAACTCGCTCTGTAAGGATAAAATATAATATACTAAACTCGCTCTGTAAGGATAAAATATAATATACTAAACTCGCTCTGTAAGGATAAAATATAATACACTAAACTCGCTCAGTAAGGATAAAATATAATATACTAAACTCGCTCAGTAAGGATAAAATATAATATACTAAACTCGCTCTGTAAGGATAAAATATAATATACTAAACTCGCTCAGTAAGGATAAAATATAATATACTAAACTCGCTCAGTAAGGATAAAATATAATACACTAAACTCGCTCAGTAAGGATAAAATATAATATACTAAACTCGCTCTGTAAGGATAAAATATAATATACTAAACTCGCTCTGTAAGGATAAAATATAATATACTAAACTCGCTCTGTAAGGATAAAATATAATATACTAAACTCGCTCTGTAAGGATAAAATATAATATACTAAACTCGCTCTGTAAGGATAAAATATAATATACTAAACTCGCTCTGTAAGGATAAAATATAATATACTAAACTCGCTCTGTAAGGATAAAATATAATATACTAAACTCGCTCTGTAAGGATAAAATATAATATACTAAACTCGCTCTGTAAGGATAAAATATAATATACTAAACTCGCTCTGTAAGGATAAAATATAATATACTAAACTCGCTCTGTAAGGATAAAATATAATATACTAAACTCGCTCTGTAAGGATAAAATATAATATACTAAACTCGCTCTGTAAGGATAAAATATAATATACTAAACTCGCTCTGTAAGGATAAAATATAATATACTAAACTCGCTCTGTAAGGATAAAATATAATATACTAAACTCGCTCTGTAAGGATAAAATATAATATACTAAACTCGCTCTGTAAGGATAAAATATAATATACTAAACTCGCTCTGTAAGGATAAAATATAATATACTAAACTCGCTCAGTAAGGATAAAATATAATATACTAAACTCGCTCAGTAAGGATAAAATATAATATACTAAACTCGCTCTGTAAGGATAAAATATAATATACTAAACTCGCTCTGTAAGGATAAAATATAATATACTAAACTCGCTCTGTAAGGATAAAATATAATATACTAAACTCGCTCTGTAAGGATAAAATATAATATACTAAACTCGCTCTGTAAGGATAAAATATAATATACTAAACTCGCTCTGTAAGGATAAAATATAATATACTAAACTCGCTCTGTAAGGATAAAATATAATATACTAAACTCGCTCTGTAAGGATAAAATATAATATACTAAACTCGCTCTGTAAGGATAAAATATAATATACTAAACTCGCTCTGTAAGGATAAAATATAATATACTAAACTCGCTCTGTAAGGATAAAATATAATATACTAAACTCGCTCTGTAAGGATAAAATATAATATACTAAACTCGCTCTGTAAGGATAAAATATAATATACTAAACTCGCTCTGTAAGGATAAAATATAATATACTAAACTCGCTCTGTAAGGATAAAATATAATATACTAAACTCGCTCAGTAAGGATAAAATATAATATACTAAACTCGCTCAGTAAGGATAAAATATAATATACTAAATTCGCTCAGTAAGGATAAAATATAATATACTAAACTCGCTCAGTAAGGATAAAATATAATATACTAAACTCGCTCTGTAAGGATAAAATATAATATACTAAACTCGCTCTGTAAGGATAAAATATAATATACTAAACTCGCTCTGTAAGGATAAAATATAATATACTAAACTCGCTCTGTAAGGATAAAATATAATATACTAAACTCGCTCTGTAAGGATAAAATATAATATACTAAACTCGCTCTGTAAGGATAAAATATAATATACTAAACTCGCTCTGTAAGGATAAAATATAATATACTAAACTCGCTCAGTAAGGATAAAATATAATACACTAAATTCGCTCAGTAAGGATAAAATATAATATACTAAACTCGCTCAGTAAGGATAAAATATAATATACTAAACGTGCTCAGTAAGGATAAAATATAATATACTAAACTTGCTCAGTAAGGATAAAATATAATATACTAAACTCGCTCAGTAAGGATAAAATATAATATACTAAACTCGCTCAGTAAGGATAAAATATAATATACTAAACTCGCTCTGTAAGGATAAAATATAATATACTAAACTCGCTCTGTAAGGATAAAATATAATATACTAAACTCGCTCTGTAAGGATAAAATATAATATACTAAACTCGCTCTGTAAGGATAAAATATAATATACTAAACTCGCTCTGTAAGGATAAAATATAATATACTAAACTCGCTCTGTAAGGATAAAATATAATATACTAAACTCGCTCTGTAAGGATAAAATATAATATACTAAACTCGCTCTGTAAGGATAAAATATAATATACTAAACTCGCTCTGTAAGGATAAAATATAATATACTAAACTCGCTCTGTAAGGATAAAATATAATATACTAAACTCGCTCTGTAAGGATAAAATATAATATACTAAACTCGCTCAGTAAGGATAAAATATAATATACTAAACTCGCTCTGTAAGGATAAAATATAATATACTAAACTCGCTCTGTAAGGATAAAATATAATATACTACTCTCGCTCAGTAAGGATAAAATATAATACACTAAATTAGCTCAGTAAGGATAAAATATAATATACTAAACGTGCTCAGTAAGGATAAAATATAATATACTAAACGTGCTCAGTAAGGATAAAATATAATATACTAAACTTGCTCAGTAAGGATAAAATATAATATACTAAACTCGCTCAGTAAGGATAAAATATAATACACTAAATTAGCTCAGTAAGGATAAAATATAATATACTAAACTCGCTCTGTAAGGATAAAATATAATATACTAAACTCGCTCTGTAAGGATAAAATATAATATACTAAACTCGCTCTGTAAGGATAAAATATAATACACTAAACTCGCTCTGTAAGGATAAAATATAATATACTAAACTCGCTCTGTAAGGATAAAATATAATATACTAAACTCGCTCTGTAAGGATAAAATATAATATACTAAACTCGCTCTGTAAGGATAAAATATAATATACTAAACTCGCTCTGTAAGGATAAAATATAATATACTAAACTCGCTCTGTAAGGATAAAATATAATATACTAAACTCGCTCTGTAAGGATAAAATATAATATACTAAACTCGCTCTGTAAGGATAAAATATAATATACTAAACTCGCTCTGTAAGGATAAAATATAATATACTAAACTCGCTCTGTAAGGATAAAATATAATATACTAAACTCGCTCTGTAAGGATAAAATATAATATACTAAACTCGCTCTGTAAGGATAAAATATAATATACTAAACTCGCTCAGTAAGGATAAAATATAATATACTAAACTCGCTCTGTAAGGATAAAATATAATATACTAAACTCGCTCTGTAAGGATAAAATATAATATACTAAACTCGCTCTGTAAGGATAAAATATAATATACTAAACTCGCTCAGTAAGGATAAAATATAATATACTAAACTCGCTCTGTAAGGATAAAATATAATATACTAAACTCGCTCTGTAAGGATAAAATATAATATACTAAACTCGCTCAGTAAGGATAAAATATAATATACTAAACTCGCTCAGTAAGGATAAAATATAATATACTAAACTCGCTCTGTAAGGATAAAATATAATATACTAAACTCGCTCAGTAAGGATAAAATATAATATACTACTCGCTCAGTAAGGATAAAATATAATATACTAAACTCGCTCAGTAAGGATAAAATATAATATACTAAACTCGCTCTGTAAGGATAAAATATAATATACTAAACTCGCTCTGTAAGGATAAAATATAATATACTAAACTCGCTCTGTAAGGATAAAATATAATATACTAAACTCGCTCTGTAAGGATAAAATATAATATACTAAACTCGCTCTGTAAGGATAAAATATAATATACTAAACTCGCTCTGTAAGGATAAAATATAATATACTAAACTCGCTCTGTAAGGATAAAATATAATATACTAAACTCGCTCTGTAAGGATAAAATATAATATACTAAACTCGCTCTGTAAGGATAAAATATAATATACTAAACTCGCTCTGTAAGGATAAAATATAATATACTAAACTCGCTCTGTAAGGATAAAATATAATATACTAAACTCGCTCTGTAAGGATAAAATATAATATACTAAACTCGCTCTGTAAGGATAAAATATAATATACTAAACTCGCTCAGTAAGGATAAAATATAATATACTAAACTCGCTCTGTAAGGATAAAATATAATATACTAAACTCGCTCTGTAAGGATAAAATATAATATACTAAACTCGCTCAGTAAGGATAAAATATAATACACTAAATTAGCTCAGTAAGGATAAAATATAATATACTAAACGTGCTCAGTAAGGATAAAATATAATATACTAAACTCGCTCTGTAAGGATAAAATATAATATACTAAACTCGCTCTGTAAGGATAAAATATAATATACTAAACTCGCTCAGTAAGGATAAAATATAATATACTAAATTCGCTCAGTAAGGATAAAATATAATATACTAAACTCGCTCTGTAAGGATAAAATATAATATACTAAACTCGCTCTGTAAGGATAAAATATAATATACTAAACTCGCTCTGTAAGGATAAAATATAATATACTAAACTCGCTCTGTAAGGATAAAATATAATACACTAAACTCGCTCTGTAAGGATAAAATATAATATACTAAACTCGCTCTGTAAGGATAAAATATAATATACTAAACTCGCTCTGTAAGGATAAAATATAATATACTAAACTCGCTCTGTAAGGATAAAATATAATATACTAAACTCGCTCTGTAAGGATAAAATATAATATACTAAACTCGCTCAGTAAGGATAAAATATAATATACTAAACTCGCTCTGTAAGGATAAAATATAATATACTAAACTCGCTCTGTAAGGATAAAATATAATATACTAAACTTGCTCAGTAAGGATAAAATATAATATACTAAACGTGCTCAGTAAGGATAAAATATAATATACTAAACTCGCTCAGTAAGGATAAAATATAATATACTAAACTCGCTCAGTAAGGATAAAATATAATATACTAAACTCGCTCTGTAAGGATAAAATATAATATACTAAACTCGCTCTGTAAGGATAAAATATAATATACTAAACTCGCTCTGTAAGGATAAAATATAATATACTAAACTCGCTCTGTAAGGATAAAATATAATATACTAAACTCGCTCTGTAAGGATAAAATATAATATACTAAACTCGCTCTGTAAGGATAAAATATAATATACTAAACTCGCTCTGTAAGGATAAAATATAATATACTAAACTCGCTCTGTAAGGATAAAATATAATATACTAAACTCGCTCTGTAAGGATAAAATATAATATACTAAACTCGCTCTGTAAGGATAAAATATAATATACTAAACTCGCTCTGTAAGGATAAAATATAATATACTAAACTCGCTCTGTAAGGATAAAATATAATATACTAAACTCGCTCTGTAAGGATAAAATATAATATACTAAACTCGCTCTGTAAGGATAAAATATAATATACTAAACTCGCTCTGTAAGGATAAAATATAATATACTAAACTCGCTCTGTAAGGATAAAATATAATATACTAAACTCGCTCTGTAAGGATAAAATATAATATACTAAACTCGCTCTGTAAGGATAAAATATAATATACTAAACTCGCTCTGTAAGGATAAAATATAATATACTAAACTCGCTCTGTAAGGATAAAATATAATATACTAAACTCGCTCTGTAAGGATAAAATATAATATACTAAACTCGCTCTGTAAGGATAAAATATAATATACTAAACTCGCTCTGTAAGGATAAAATATAATACACTAAACTCGCTCTGTAAGGATAAAATATAATATACTAAACTCGCTCTGTAAGGATAAAATATAATATACTAAACTCGCTCTGTAAGGATAAAATATAATATACTAAACTCGCTCTGTAAGGATAAAATATAATATACTAAACTCGCTCAGTAAGGATAAAATATAATATACTAAATTAGCTCAGTAAGGATAAAATATAATATACTATCGCTCAGTAAGGATAAAATATAATACTGCTCAGTAAGGATAAAATATAATATACTAAACTCGCTCAGTAAGGATAAAATATAATATACTAAACTCGCTCAGTAAGGATAAAATATAATATACTAAACTCGCTCAGTAAGGATAAAATATAATATACTAAACTCGCTCTGTAAGGATAAAATATAATATACTAAACTCGCTCTGTAAGGATAAAATATAATATACTAAACTCGCTCTGTAAGGATAAAATATAATATACTAAACTCGCTCTGTAAGGATAAAATATAATATACTAAACTCGCTCTGTAAGGATAAAATATAATATACTAAACTCGCTCTGTAAGGATAAAATATAATATACTAAACTCGCTCTGTAAGGATAAAATATAATATACTAAACTCGCTCTGTAAGGATAAAATATAATATACTAAACTCGCTCTGTAAGGATAAAATATAATATACTAAACTCGCTCAGTAAGGATAAAATATAATATACTAAACTCGCTCTGTAAGGATAAAATATAATATACTAAACTCGCTCTGTAAGGATAAAATATAATATACTAAACTCGCTCAGTAAGGATAAAATATAATATACTAAACTCGCTCAGTAAGGATAAAATATAATATACTAAACTCGCTCAGTAAGGATAAAATATAATATACTAAACTCGCTCAGTAAGGATAAAATATAATATACTAAACTCGCTCTGTAAGGATAAAATATAATATACTAAACTCGCTCTGTAAGGATAAAATATAATATACTAAACTCGCTCTGTAAGGATAAAATATAATATACTAAACTCGCTCTGTAAGGATAAAATATAATATACTAAACTCGCTCTGTAAGGATAAAATATAATATACTAAACTCGCTCTGTAAGGATAAAATATAATATACTAAACTCGCTCTGTAAGGATAAAATATAATATACTAAACTCGCTCTGTAAGGATAAAATATAATATACTAAACTCGCTCTGTAAGGATAAAATATAATATACTAAACTCGCTCTGTAAGGATAAAATATAATATACTAAACTCGCTCTGTAAGGATAAAATATAATATACTAAACTCGCTCTGTAAGGATAAAATATAATATACTAAACTCGCTCTGTAAGGATAAAATATAATATACTAAACTCGCTCTGTAAGGATAAAATATAATATACTAAACTCGCTCTGTAAGGATAAAATATAATATACTAAACTCGCTCTGTAAGGATAAAATATAATATACTAAACTCGCTCTGTAAGGATAAAATATAATATACTAAACTCGCTCTGTAAGGATAAAATATAATATACTAAACTCGCTCTGTAAGGATAAAATATAATATACTAAACTCGCTCTGTAAGGATAAAATATAATATACTAAACTCGCTCTGTAAGGATAAAATATAATATACTAAACTCGCTCTGTAAGGATAAAATATAATATACTAAACTCGCTCTGTAAGGATAAAATATAATATACTAAACTCGCTCTGTAAGGATAAAATATAATATACTAAACTCGCTCAGTAAGGATAAAATATAATATACTAAACTCGCTCTGTAAGGATAAAATATAATATACTAAACTCGCTCTGTAAGGATAAAATATAATATACTAAACTCGCTCAGTAAGGATAAAATATAATACACTAAATTAGCTCAGTAAGGATAAAATATAATATACTAAACTCGCTCAGTAAGGATAAAATATAATATACTAAACTCGCTCAGTAAGGATAAAATATAATATACTAAACTCGCTCAGTAAGGATAAAATATAATATACTAAACTCGCTCAGTAAGGATAAAATATAATATACTAAACTCGCTCTGTAAGGATAAAATATAATATACTAAACTCGCTCTGTAAGGATAAAATATAATATACTAAACTCGCTCTGTAAGGATAAAATATAATAAACTCGCTCTGTAAGGATAAAATATAATATACTAAACTCGCTCTGTAAGGATAAAATATATACTAATACTAAACTCGCTCTGTAAGGATAAAATATAATATACTAAACTCGCTCTGTAAGGATAAAATATAATATACTAAACTCGCTCTGTAAGGATAAAATATAATATACTAAACTCGCTCTGTAAGGATAAAATATAATATACTAAACTCGCTCTGTAAGGATAAAATATAAATACTAAACTCGCTCTGTAAGGATAAAATATAAATACTCGCTCAGTAAGGATAAAATATAATATACTAAACTCGCTCTGTAAGGATAAAATATAATATACTAAACTCGCTCTGTAAGGATAAAATATAATATACTAAACTCGCTCTGTAAGGATAAAATATAATATACTAAACTCGCTCTGTAAGGATAAAATATAATATACTAAACTCGCTCAGTAAGGATAAAATATAATATACTAAACTCGCTCTGTAAGGATAAAATATAATATAAAACTCGCTCTGTAAGGATAAAAATAATATACTAAACTCGCTCTGTAAGGATAAAATATAATATACTAAACTCGCTCTGTAAGGATAAAATATAATACTAAACTAAAGTAAGGATAAAATATAATATACTAAACTCGCTCTGTAAGGATAAAATATAATATACTAAACTCGCTCTGTAAGGATAAAATATAATATACTAAACTCGCTCTGTAAGGATAAAATATAATATACTAAACTCGCTCAGTAAGGATAAAATATAATATACTAAACTCGCTCAGTAAGGATAAAATATAATATACTAAACTCGCTCTGTAAGGATAAAATATAATATACTAAACTCGCTCAGTAAGGATAAAATATAATATACTAAACTCGCTCAGTAAGGATAAAATATAATATACTAAACTCGCTCAGTAAGGATAAAATATAATATACTAAACTCGCTCTGTAAGGATAAAATATAATATACTAAACTCGCTCTGTAAGGATAAAATATAATATACTAAACTCGCTCTGTAAGGATAAAATATAATATACTAAACTCGCTCTGTAAGGATAAAATATAATATACTAAACTCGCTCTGTAAGGATAAAATATAATATACTAAACTCGCTCTGTAAGGATAAAATATAATATACTAAACTCGCTCTGTAAGGATAAAATATAATATACTAAACTCGCTCTGTAAGGATAAAATATAATATACTAAACTCGCTCTGTAAGGATAAAATATAATATACTAAACTCGCTCTGTAAGGATAAAATATAATATACTAAACTCGCTCTGTAAGGATAAAATATAATATACTAAACTCGCTCTGTAAGGATAAAATATAATATACTAAACTCGCTCTGTAAGGATAAAATATAATATACTAAACTCGCTCTGTAAGGATAAAATATAATATACTAAACTCGCTCTGTAAGGATAAAATATAATATACTAAACTCGCTCTGTAAGGATAAAATATAATATACTAAACTCGCTCTGTAAGGATAAAATATAATATACTAAACTCGCTCTGTAAGGATAAAATATAATATACTAAACTCGCTCTGTAAGGATAAAATATAATATACTAAACTCGCTCTGTAAGGATAAAATATAATATACTAAACTCGCTCTGTAAGGATAAAATATAATATACTAAACTCGCTCTGTAAGGATAAAATATAATATACTAAACTCGCTCTGTAAGGATAAAATATAATATACTAAACTCGCTCTGTAAGGATAAAATATAATATACTAAACTCGCTCAGTAAGGATAAAATATAATATACTAAACTCGCTCAGTAAGGATAAAATATAATATACTAAACTCGCTCAGTAAGGATAAAATATAATATACTAAACTCGCTCAGTAAGGATAAAATATAATATACTAAACTCGCTCTGTAAGGATAAAATATAATATACTAAACTCGCTCAGTAAGGATAAAATATAATATACTAAACTCGCTCAGTAAGGATAAAATATAATATACTAAACTCGCTCTGTAAGGATAAAATATAATATACTAAACTCGCTCTGTAAGGATAAAATATAATATACTAAACTCGCTCTGTAAGGATAAAATATAATATACTAAACTCGCTCTGTAAGGATAAAATATAATATACTAAACTCGCTCTGTAAGGATAAAATATAATATACTAAACTCGCTCTGTAAGGATAAAATATAATATACTAAACTCGCTCTGTAAGGATAAAATATAATATACTAAACTCGCTCTGTAAGGATAAAATATAATATACTAAACTCGCTCTGTAAGGATAAAATATAATATACTAAACTCGCTCTGTAAGGATAAAATATAATATACTAAACTCGCTCTGTAAGGATAAAATATAATATACTAAACTCGCTCTGTAAGGATAAAATATAATATACTAAACTCGCTCAGTAAGGATAAAATATAATATACTAAACTCGCTCAGTAAGGATAAAATATAATATACTAAACTCGCTCAGTAAGGATAAAATATAATATACTAAACTCGCTCAGTAAGGATAAAATATAATATACTAAACTCGCTCAGTAAGGATAAAATATAATATACTAAACTCGCTCAGTAAGGATAAAATATAATATACTAAACTCGCTCAGTAAGGATAAAATATAATATACTAAACTCGCTCTGTAAGGATAAAATATAATATACTAAACTCGCTCTGTAAGGATAAAATATAATATACTAAACTCGCTCTGTAAGGATAAAATATAATATACTAAACTCGCTCTGTAAGGATAAAATATAATATACTAAACTCGCTCTGTAAGGATAAAATATAATATACTAAACTCGCTCTGTAAGGATAAAATATAATATACTAAACTCGCTCTGTAAGGATAAAATATAATATACTAAACTCGCTCTGTAAGGATAAAATATAATATACTAAACTCGCTCTGTAAGGATAAAATATAATATACTAAACTCGCTCTGTAAGGATAAAATATAATATACTAAACTCGCTCTGTAAGGATAAAATATAATATACTAAACTCGCTCTGTAAGGATAAAATATAATATACTAAACTCGCTCTGTAAGGATAAAATATAATATACTAAACTCGCTCTGTAAGGATAAAATATAATATACTAAACTCGCTCTGTAAGGATAAAATATAATATACTAAACTCGCTCTGTAAGGATAAAATATAATATACTAAACTCGCTCTGTAAGGATAAAATATAATATACTAAACTCGCTCTGTAAGGATAAAATATAATATACTAAACTCGCTCAGTAAGGATAAAATATAATATACTAAACTCGCTCTGTAAGGATAAAATATAATATACTAAACTCGCTCTGTAAGGATAAAATATAATATACTAAACTCGCTCAGTAAGGATAAAATATAATACACTAAATTAGCTCAGTAAGGATAAAATATAATATACTAAACTTGCTCAGTAAGGATAAAATATAATATACTAAACTTGCTCAGTAAGGATAAAATATAATATACTAAACTTGCTCAGTAAGGATAAAATATAATATACTAAACTCGCTCAGTAAGGATAAAATATAATACACTAAATTAGCTCAGTAAGGATAAAATATAATATACTAAACTCGCTCAGTAAGGATAAAATATAATATACTAAACTCGCTCTGTAAGGATAAAATATAATATACTAAACTCGCTCTGTAAGGATAAAATATAATATACTAAACTCGCTCTGTAAGGATAAAATATAATATACTAAACTCGCTCTGTAAGGATAAAATATAATATACTAAACTCGCTCTGTAAGGATAAAATATAATATACTAAACTCGCTCTGTAAGGATAAAATATAATATACTAAACTCGCTCTGTAAGGATAAAATATAATATACTAAACTCGCTCTGTAAGGATAAAATATAATATACTAAACTCGCTCTGTAAGGATAAAATATAATATACTAAACTCGCTCTGTAAGGATAAAATATAATATACTAAACTCGCTCTGTAAGGATAAAATATAATATACTAAACTCGCTCTGTAAGGATAAAATATAATATACTAAACTCGCTCTGTAAGGATAAAATATAATATACTAAACTCGCTCTGTAAGGATAAAATATAATATACTAAACTCGCTCTGTAAGGATAAAATATAATATACTAAACTCGCTCTGTAAGGATAAAATATAATATACTAAACTCGCTCTGTAAGGATAAAATATAATATACTAAACTCGCTCTGTAAGGATAAAATATAATATACTAAACTCGCTCAGTAAGGATAAAATATAATATACTAAACTCGCTCAGTAAGGATAAAATATAATATACTAAACTCGCTCTGTAAGGATAAAATATAATATACTACTCTCGCTCAGTAAGGATAAAATATAATACACTAAATTAGCTCAGTAAGGATAAAATATAATATACTAAACGTGCTCAGTAAGGATAAAATATAATATACTAAACTCGCTCAGTAAGGATAAAATATAATATACTAAACTCGCTCAGTAAGGATAAAATATAATATACTAAACTCGCTCAGTAAGGATAAAATATAATACACTAAATTAGCTCAGTAAGGATAAAATATAATATACTAAACTCGCTCTGTAAGGATAAAATATAATATACTAAACTCGCTCTGTAAGGATAAAATATAATATACTAAACTCGCTCTGTAAGGATAAAATATAATATACTAAACTCGCTCTGTAAGGATAAAATATAATATACTAAACTCGCTCTGTAAGGATAAAATATAATATACTAAACTCGCTCTGTAAGGATAAAATATAATATACTAAACTCGCTCTGTAAGGATAAAATATAATATACTAAACTCGCTCTGTAAGGATAAAATATAATATACTAAACTCGCTCTGTAAGGATAAAATATAATATACTAAACTCGCTCTGTAAGGATAAAATATAATATACTAAACTCGCTCTGTAAGGATAAAATATAATATACTAAACTCGCTCTGTAAGGATAAAATATAATATACTAAACTCGCTCTGTAAGGATAAAATATAATATACTAAACTCGCTCTGTAAGGATAAAATATAATATACTAAACTCGCTCTGTAAGGATAAAATATAATATACTAAACTCGCTCAGTAAGGATAAAATATAATATACTAAACTCGCTCAGTAAGGATAAAATATAATATACTAAACTCGCTCTGTAAGGATAAAATATAATATACTAAACTCGCTCTGTAAGGATAAAATATAATATACTAAACTCGCTCTGTAAGGCTCTGTAAGGATAAAATATAATATACTAAACTCGCTCTGTAAGGATAAAATATAATATACTAAACTCGCTCTGTAAGGATAAAATATAATATACTAAACTCGCTCTGTAAGGATAAAATATAATATACTAAACTCGCTCTGTAAGGATAAAATATAATATACTAAACTCGCTCTGTAAGGATAAAATATAATATACTAAACTCGCTCTGTAAGGATAAAATATAATATACTAAACTCGCTCTGTAAGGATAAAATATAATATACTAAACTCGCTCTGTAAGGATAAAATATAATATACTAAACTCGCTCTGTAAGGATAAAATATAATATACTAAACTCGCTCTGTAAGGATAAAATATAATATACTAAACTCGCTCTGTAAGGATAAAATATAATATACTAAACTCGCTCTGTAAGGATAAAATATAATATACTAAACTCGCTCTGTAAGGATAAAATATAATATACTAAACTCGCTCTGTAAGGATAAAATATAATATACTAAACTCGCTCTGTAAGGATAAAATATAATATACTAAACTCGCTCTGTAAGGATAAAATATAATATACTAAACTCGCTCTGTAAGGATAAAATATAATATACTAAACTCGCTCTGTAAGGATAAAATATAATATACTAAACTCGCTCTGTAAGGATAAAATATAATATACTAAACTCGCTCTGTAAGGATAAAATATAATATACTAAACTCGCTCTGTAAGGATAAAATATAATATACTAAACTCGCTCTGTAAGGATAAAATATAATATACTAAACTCGCTCTGTAAGGATAAAATATAATATACTAAACTCGCTCTGTAAGGATAAAATATAATATACTAAACTCGCTCTGTAAGGATAAAATATAATATACTAAACTCGCTCTGTAAGGATAAAATATAATATACTAAACTCGCTCTGTAAGGATAAAATATAATATACTAAACTCGCTCAGTAAGGATAAAATATAATATACTAAACTCGCTCAGTAAGGATAAAATATAATATACTAAACTCGCTCAGTAAGGATAAAATATAATATACTAAACTCGCTCAGTAAGGATAAAATATAATATACTAAACTCGCTCAGTAAGGATAAAATATAATATACTAAACTCGCTCAGTAAGGATAAAATATAATATACTAAACTCGCTCAGTAAGGATAAAATATAATATACTAAACTCGCTCTGTAAGGATAAAATATAATATACTAAACTCGCTCTGTAAGGATAAAATATAATATACTAAACTCGCTCTGTAAGGATAAAATATAATATACTAAACTCGCTCTGTAAGGATAAAATATAATATACTAAACTCGCTCTGTAAGGATAAAATATAATATACTAAACTCGCTCTGTAAGGATAAAATATAATATACTAAACTCGCTCTGTAAGGATAAAATATAATATACTAAACTCGCTCTGTAAGGATAAAATATAATATACTAAACTCGCTCTGTAAGGATAAAATATAATATACTAAACTCGCTCTGTAAGGATAAAATATAATATACTAAACTCGCTCTGTAAGGATAAAATATAATATACTAAACTCGCTCAGTAAGGATAAAATATAATATACTAAACTCGCTCTGTAAGGATAAAATATAATATACTAAACTCGCTCTGTAAGGATAAAATATAATATACTAAACTCGCTCTGTAAGGATAAAATATAATACACTAAATTAGCTCAGTAAGGATAAAATATAATATACTAAACGTGCTCAGTAAGGATAAAATATAATATACTAAACGTGCTCAGTAACGATAAAATATAATATACTAAACTCGCTCAGTAAGGATAAAATATAATATACTAAACTCGCTCAGTAAGGATAAAATATAATATACTAAACTCGCTCAGTAAGGATAAAATATAATATACTAAACTCGCTCTGTAAGGATAAAATATAATATACTAAACTCGCTCTGTAAGGATAAAATATAATATACTAAACTCGCTCTGTAAGGATAAAATATAATATACTAAACTCGCTCTGTAAGGATAAAATATAATATACTAAACTCGCTCTGTAAGGATAAAATATAATATACTAAACTCGCTCTGTAAGGATAAAATATAATATACTAAACTCGCTCTGTAAGGATAAAATATAATATACTAAACTCGCTCTGTAAGGATAAAATATAATATACTAAACTCGCTCTGTAAGGATAAAATATAATATACTAAACTCGCTCTGTAAGGATAAAATATAATATACTAAACTCGCTCTGTAAGGATAAAATATAATATACTAAACTCGCTCTGTAAGGATAAAATATAATATACTAAACTCGCTCTGTAAGGATAAAATATAATATACTAAACTCGCTCTGTAAGGATAAAATATAATATACTAAACTCGCTCTGTAAGGATAAAATATAATATACTAAACTCGCTCTGTAAGGATAAAATATAATATACTAAACTCGCTCTGTAAGGATAAAATATAATATACTAAACTCGCTCTGTAAGGATAAAATATAATATACTAAACTCGCTCTGTAAGGATAAAATATAATATACTAAACTCGCTCTGTAAGGATAAAATATAATATACTAAACTCGCTCAGTAAGGATAAAATATAATATACTAAACTCGCTCAGTAAGGATAAAATATAATATACTAAACTCGCTCTGTAAGGATAAAATATAATATACTAAACTCGCTCTGTAAGGATAAAATATAATATACTAAACTCGCTCAGTAAGGATAAAATATAATATACTAAACTCGCTCAGTAAGGATAAAATATAATATACTAAACTGCTCAGTAAGGATAAAATATAATATACTAAACTCGCTCAGTAAGGATAAAATATAATATACTAAACTCGCTCAGTAAGGATAAAATATAATATACTAAACTCGCTCAGTAAGGATAAAATATAATATACTAAACTCGCTCTGTAAGGATAAAATATAATATACTAAACTCGCTCTGTAAGGATAAAATATAATATACTAAACTCGCTCTGTAAGGATAAAATATAATATACTAAACTCGCTCTGTAAGGATAAAATATAATATACTAAACTCGCTCTGTAAGGATAAAATATAATATACTAAACTCGCTCTGTAAGGATAAAATATAATATACTAAACTCGCTCTGTAAGGATAAAATATAATATACTAAACTCGCTCTGTAAGGATAAAATATAATATACTAAACTCGCTCTGTAAGGATAAAATATAATATACTAAACTCGCTCAGTAAGGATAAAATATAATATACTAAACTCGCTCTGTAAGGATAAAATATAATATACTAAACTCGCTCTGTAAGGATAAAATATAATATACTAAACTCGCTCAGTAAGGATAAAATATAATATACTAAACTCGCTCAGTAAGGATAAAATATAATATACTAAACTCGCTCTGTAAGGATAAAATATAATATACTAAACTCGCTCAGTAAGGATAAAATATAATACACTAAACTCGCTCAGTAAGGATAAAATATAATATACTAAACTCGCTCAGTAAGGATAAAATATAATATACTAAACTCGCTCTGTAAGGATAAAATATAATATACTAAACTCGCTCTGTAAGGATAAAATATAATATACTAAACTCGCTCTGTAAGGATAAAATATAATATACTAAACTCGCTCTGTAAGGATAAAATATAATATACTAAACTCGCTCTGTAAGGATAAAATATAATATACTAAACTCGCTCTGTAAGGATAAAATATAATATACTAAACTCGCTCTGTAAGGATAAAATATAATATACTAAACTCGCTCTGTAAGGATAAAATATAATATACTAAACTCGCTCTGTAAGGATAAAATATAATATACTAAACTCGCTCTGTAAGGATAAAATATAATATACTAAACTCGCTCTGTAAGGATAAAATATAATATACTAAACTCGCTCTGTAAGGATAAAATATAATATACTAAACTCGCTCTGTAAGGATAAAATATAATATACTAAACTCGCTCTGTAAGGATAAAATATAATATACTAAACTCGCTCTGTAAGGATAAAATATAATATACTAAACTCGCTCTGTAAGGATAAAATATAATATACTAAACTCGCTCTGTAAGGATAAAATATAATATACTAAACTCGCTCTGTAAGGATAAAATATAATATACTAAACTCGCTCTGTAAGGATAAAATATAATATACTAAACTCGCTCTGTAAGGATAAAATATAATATACTAAACTCGCTCTGTAAGGATAAAATATAATATACTAAACTCGCTCTGTAAGGATAAAATATAATATACTAAACTCGCTCTGTAAGGATAAAATATAATATACTAAACTCGCTCAGTAAGGATAAAATATAATATACTAAACTCGCTCTGTAAGGATAAAATATAATATACTAAACTCGCTCTGTAAGGATAAAATATAATATACTACTCTCGCTCAGTAAGGATAAAATATAATACACTAAATTAGCTCAGTAAGGATAAAATATAATATACTAAACTCGCTCAGTAAGGATAAAATATAATATACTAAACTGCTCAGTAAGGATAAAATATAATATACTAAACTTGCTCAGTAAGGATAAAATATAATATACTAAACTCGCTCAGTAAGGATAAAATATAATACACTAAATTAGCTCAGTAAGGATAAAATATAATATACTAAACTCGCTCTGTAAGGATAAAATATAATATACTAAACTCGCTCTGTAAGGATAAAATATAATATACTAAACTCGCTCTGTAAGGATAAAATATAATATACTAAACTCGCTCTGTAAGGATAAAATATAATATACTAAACTCGCTCTGTAAGGATAAAATATAATATACTAAACTCGCTCTGTAAGGATAAAATATAATATACTAAACTCGCTCTGTAAGGATAAAATATAATATACTAAACTCGCTCTGTAAGGATAAAATATAATATACTAAACTCGCTCTGTAAGGATAAAATATAATATACTAAACTCGCTCAGTAAGGATAAAATATAATATACTAAACTCGCTCTGTAAGGATAAAATATAATATACTAAACTCGCTCTGTAAGGATAAAATATAATATACTAAACGTGCTCAGTAAGGATAAAATATAATATACTAAACTCGCTCAGTAAGGATAAAATATAATATACTAAACTCGCTCTGTAAGGATAAAATATAATATACTAAACTCGCTCAGTAAGGATAAAATATAATATACTAAACTCGCTCAGTAAGGATAAAATATAATATACTAAACTCGCTCAGTAAGGATAAAATATAATATACTAAACTCGCTCTGTAAGGATAAAATATAATATACTAAACTCGCTCTGTAAGGATAAAATATAATATACTAAACTCGCTCTGTAAGGATAAAATATAATATACTAAACTCGCTCAGTAAGGATAAAATATAATATACTAAACTCGCTCTGTAAGGATAAAATATAATATACTAAACTCGCTCTGTAAGGATAAAATATAATATACTAAACTCGCTCAGTAAGGATAAAATATAATATACTAAACTCGCTCAGTAAGGATAAAATATAATATACTAAACTCGCTCAGTAAGGATAAAATATAATATACTAAACTCGCTCAGTAAGGATAAAATATAATATACTAAACTCGCTCAGTAAGGATAAAATATAATATACTAAACTCGCTCAGTAAGGATAAAATATAATACACTAAACTCGCTCTGTAAGGATAAAATATAATATACTAAACTCGCTCTGTAAGGATAAAATATAATATACTAAACTCGCTCTGTAAGGATAAAATATAATATACTAAACTCGCTCTGTAAGGATAAAATATAATATACTAAACTCGCTCTGTAAGGATAAAATATAATATACTAAACTCGCTCTGTAAGGATAAAATATAATATACTAAACTCGCTCTGTAAGGATAAAATATAATATACTAAACTCGCTCTGTAAGGATAAAATATAATATACTAAACTCGCTCTGTAAGGATAAAATATAATATACTAAACTCGCTCTGTAAGGATAAAATATAATATACTAAACTCGCTCTGTAAGGATAAAATATAATATACTAAACTCGCTCTGTAAGGATAAAATATAATATACTAAACTCGCTCAGTAAGGATAAAATATAATATACTAAACTCGCTCTGTAAGGATAAAATATAATATACTAAACTCGCTCTGTAAGGATAAAATATAATATACTAAACTCGCTCAGTAAGGATAAAATATAATATACTAAACTCGCTCAGTAAGGATAAAATATAATATACTAAACTCGCTCAGTAAGGATAAAATATAATATACTAAACTCGCTCAGTAAGGATAAAATATAATATACTAAACTCGCTCAGTAAGGATAAAATATAATATACTAAACTCGCTCAGTAAGGATAAAATATAATATACTAAACTCGCTCAGTAAGGATAAAATATAATATACTAAACTCGCTCTGTAAGGATAAAATATAATATACTAAACTCGCTCTGTAAGGATAAAATATAATATACTAAACTCGCTCTGTAAGGATAAAATATAATATACTAAACTCGCTCTGTAAGGATAAAATATAATATACTAAACTCGCTCTGTAAGGATAAAATATAATATACTAAACTCGCTCTGTAAGGATAAAATATAATATACTAAACTCGCTCTGTAAGGATAAAATATAATATACTAAACTCGCTCTGTAAGGATAAAATATAATATACTAAACTCGCTCTGTAAGGATAAAATATAATATACTAAACTCGCTCTGTAAGGATAAAATATAATATACTAAACTCGCTCTGTAAGGATAAAATATAATATACTAAACTCGCTCTGTAAGGATAAAATATAATATACTAAACTCGCTCTGTAAGGATAAAATATAATATACTAAACTCGCTCTGTAAGGATAAAATATAATATACTAAACTCGCTCTGTAAGGATAAAATATAATATACTAAACTCGCTCAGTAAGGATAAAATATAATATACTAAACTCGCTCTGTAAGGATAAAATATAATATACTAAACTCGCTCTGTAAGGATAAAATATAATATACTAAACTCGCTCTGTAAGGATAAAATATAATATACTAAACTCGCTCTGTAAGGATAAAATATAATATACTAAACTCGCTCTGTAAGGATAAAATATAATATACTAAACTCGCTCTGTAAGGATAAAATATAATATACTAAACTCGCTCTGTAAGGATAAAATATAATATACTAAACTCGCTCTGTAAGGATAAAATATAATATACTAAACTCGCTCTGTAAGGATAAAATATAATATACTAAACTCGCTCTGTAAGGATAAAATATAATATACTAAACTCGCTCTGTAAGGATAAAATATAATATACTAAACTCGCTCTGTAAGGATAAAATATAATATACTAAACTCGCTCTGTAAGGATAAAATATAATATACTAAACTCGCTCTGTAAGGATAAAATATAATATACTAAACTCGCTCTGTAAGGATAAAATATAATATACTAAACTCGCTCTGTAAGGATAAAATATAATATACTAAACTCGCTCTGTAAGGATAAAATATAATATACTAAACTCGCTCTGTAAGGATAAAATATAATATACTAAACTCGCTCTGTAAGGATAAAATATAATATACTAAACTCGCTCTGTAAGGATAAAATATAATATACTAAACTCGCTCTGTAAGGATAAAATATAATATACTAAACTCGCTCTGTAAGGATAAAATATAATATACTAAACTCGCTCTGTAAGGATAAAATATAATATACTAAACTCGCTCTGTAAGGATAAAATATAATATACTAAACTCGCTCAGTAAGGATAAAATATAATATACTAAACTCGCTCTGTAAGGATAAAATATAATATACTAAACTCGCTCTGTAAGGATAAAATATAATATACTACTCTCGCTCAGTAAGGATAAAATATAATACACTAAATTAGCTCAGTAAGGATAAAATATAATATACTAAACTGCTCAGTAAGGATAAAATATAATATACTAAACTCTGCTCAGTAAGGATAAAATATAATATACTAAACTTGCTCAGTAAGGATAAAATATAATATACTACTCTCGCTCAGTAAGGATAAAATATAATACACTAAATTAGCTCAGTAAGGATAAAATATAATATACTAAACTCGCTCTGTAAGGATAAAATATAATATACTAAACTCGCTCTGTAAGGATAAAATATAATATACTAAACTCGCTCTGTAAGGATAAAATATAATATACTAAACTCGCTCTGTAAGGATAAAATATAATATACTAAACTCGCTCTGTAAGGATAAAATATAATATACTAAACTCGCTCTGTAAGGATAAAATATAATATACTAAACTCGCTCTGTAAGGATAAAATATAATATACTAAACTCGCTCTGTAAGGATAAAATATAATATACTAAACTCGCTCTGTAAGGATAAAATATAATATACTAAACTCGCTCTGTAAGGATAAAATATAATATACTAAACTCGCTCTGTAAGGATAAAATATAATATACTAAACTCGCTCTGTAAGGATAAAATATAATATACTAAACTCGCTCAGTAAGGATAAAATATAATATACTAAACTCGCTCTGTAAGGATAAAATATAATATACTAAACTCGCTCTGTAAGGATAAAATATAATATACTAAACTCGCTCAGTAAGGATAAAATATAATATACTAAACTCGCTCAGTAAGGATAAAATATAATATACTAAACTCGCTCAGTAAGGATAAAATATAATACACTAAACTCGCTCAGTAAGGATAAAATATAATATACTAAACTCGCTCTGTAAGGATAAAATATAATATACTAAACTCGCTCAGTAAGGATAAAATATAATATACTAAACTCGCTCAGTAAGGATAAAATATAATATACTAAACTCGCTCTGTAAGGATAAAATATAATATACTAAACTCGCTCTGTAAGGATAAAATATAATATACTAAACTCGCTCTGTAAGGATAAAATATAATATACTAAACTCGCTCTGTAAGGATAAAATATAATATACTAAACTCGCTCTGTAAGGATAAAATATAATATACTAAACTCGCTCTGTAAGGATAAAATATAATATACTAAACTCGCTCTGTAAGGATAAAATATAATATACTAAACTCGCTCTGTAAGGATAAAATATAATATACTAAACTCGCTCTGTAAGGATAAAATATAATATACTAAACTCGCTCTGTAAGGATAAAATATAATATACTAAACTCGCTCTGTAAGGATAAAATATAATATACTAAACTCGCTCTGTAAGGATAAAATATAATATACTAAACTCGCTCTGTAAGGATAAAATATAATATACTAAACTCGCTCTGTAAGGATAAAATATAATATACTAAACTCGCTCTGTAAGGATAAAATATAATATACTAAACTCGCTCTGTAAGGATAAAATATAATATACTAAACTCGCTCTGTAAGGATAAAATATAATATACTAAACTCGCTCTGTAAGGATAAAATATAATATACTAAACTCGCTCTGTAAGGATAAAATATAATATACTAAACTCGCTCTGTAAGGATAAAATATAATATACTAAACTCGCTCTGTAAGGATAAAATATAATATACTAAACTCGCTCTGTAAGGATAAAATATAATATACTAAACTCGCTCTGTAAGGATAAAATATAATATACTAAACTCGCTCAGTAAGGATAAAATATAATATACTAAACTCGCTCTGTAAGGATAAAATATAATATACTAAACTCGCTCTGTAAGGATAAAATATAATATACTAAACTCGCTCAGTAAGGATAAAATATAATATACTAAACTCGCTCAGTAAGGATAAAATATAATATACTAAACTCGCTCTGTAAGGATAAAATATAATATACTAAACTCGCTCAGTAAGGATAAAATATAATATACTAAACTCGCTCAGTAAGGATAAAATATAATATACTAAACTTGCTCAGTAAGGATAAAATATAATATACTAAACTCGCTCAGTAAGGATAAAATATAATATACTAAACTCGCTCTGTAAGGATAAAATATAATATACTAAACTCGCTCTGTAAGGATAAAATATAATATACTAAACTCGCTCTGTAAGGATAAAATATAATATACTAAACTCGCTCTGTAAGGATAAAATATAATATACTAAACTCGCTCTGTAAGGATAAAATATAATATACTAAACTCGCTCTGTAAGGATAAAATATAATATACTAAACTCGCTCTGTAAGGATAAAATATAATATACTAAACTCGCTCTGTAAGGATAAAATATAATATACTAAACTCGCTCTGTAAGGATAAAATATAATATACTAAACTCGCTCTGTAAGGATAAAATATAATATACTAAACTCGCTCTGTAAGGATAAAATATAATATACTAAACTCGCTCTGTAAGGATAAAATATAATACACTAAACTCGCTCAGTAAGGATAAAATATAATATACTAAACTCGCTCTGTAAGGATAAAATATAATATACTAAACTCGCTCTGTAAGGATAAAATATAATATACTAAACTCGCTCTGTAAGGATAAAATATAATATACTAAACTCGCTCTGTAAGGATAAAATATAATATACTAAACTCGCTCTGTAAGGATAAAATATAATATACTAAACTCGCTCTGTAAGGATAAAATATAATATACTAAACTCGCTCTGTAAGGATAAAATATAATATACTAAACTCGCTCTGTAAGGATAAAATATAATATACTAAACTCGCTCTGTAAGGATAAAATATAATATACTAAACTCGCTCTGTAAGGATAAAATATAATATACTAAACTCGCTCTGTAAGGATAAAATATAATATACTAAACTCGCTGTAAGGATAAAATATAATATACTAAACTCGCTCTGTAAGGATAAAATATAATATACTAAACTCGCTCTGTAAGGATAAAATATAATATACTAAACTCGCTCTGTAAGGATAAAATATAATATACTAAACTCGCTCTGTAAGGATAAAATATAATATACTAAACTCGCTCTGTAAGGATAAAATATAATATACTAAACTCGCTCTGTAAGGATAAAATATAATATACTAAACTCGCTCTGTAAGGATAAAATATAATACACTAAACTCGCTCAGTAAGGATAAAATATAATATACTAAACTCGCTCTGTAAGGATAAAATATAATATACTAAACTCGCTCAGTAAGGATAAAATATAATATACTAAACTCGCTCAGTAAGGATAAAATATAATATACTAAACTCGCTCTGTAAGGATAAAATATAATATACTAAACTCGCTCAGTAAGGATAAAATATAATACACTAAACTAGCTCAGTAAGGATAAAATATAATATACTAAACTCGCTCTGTAAGGATAAAATATAATATACTAAACTCGCTCTGTAAGGATAAAATATAATATACTAAACTCGCTCTGTAAGGATAAAATATAATATACTAAACTCGCTCTGTAAGGATAAAATATAATATACTAAACTCGCTCTGTAAGGATAAAATATAATATACTAAACTCGCTCTGTAAGGATAAAATATAATATACTAAACTCGCTCTGTAAGGATAAAATATAATATACTAAACTCGCTCTGTAAGGATAAAATATAATATACTAAACTCGCTCTGTAAGGATAAAATATAATATACTAAACTCGCTCTGTAAGGATAAAATATAATATACTAAACTCGCTCTGTAAGGATAAAATATAATATACTAAACTCGCTCTGTAAGGATAAAATATAATATACTAAACTCGCTCTGTAAGGATAAAATATAATATACTAAACTCGCTCTGTAAGGATAAAATATAATATACTAAACTCGCTCTGTAAGGATAAAATATAATATACTAAACTCGCTCTGTAAGGATAAAATATAATATACTAAACTCGCTCTGTAAGGATAAAATATAATATACTAAACTCGCTCTGTAAGGATAAAATATAATATACTAAACTCGCTCTGTAAGGATAAAATATAATATACTAAACTCGCTCTGTAAGGATAAAATATAATATACTAAACTCGCTCTGTAAGGATAAAATATAATATACTAAACTCGCTCTGTAAGGATAAAATATAATATACTAAACTCGCTCTGTAAGGATAAAATATAATATACTAAACTCGCTCAGTAAGGATAAAATATAATATACTAAACTCGCTCAGTAAGGATAAAATATAATATACTAAACTCGCTCTGTAAGGATAAAATATAATATACTAAACTCGCTCTGTAAGGATAAAATATAATATACTACTCTCGCTCAGTAAGGATAAAATATAATACACTAAATTAGCTCAGTAAGGATAAAATATAATATACTAAACGTGCTCAGTAAGGATAAAATATAATATACTAAACGTGCTCAGTAAGGATAAAATATAATATACTAAACTTGCTCAGTAAGGATAAAATATAATATACTACTCTCGCTCAGTAAGGATAAAATATAATACACTAAATTAGCTCAGTAAGGATAAAATATAATATACTAAACTCGCTCTGTAAGGATAAAATATAATATACTAAACTCGCTCTGTAAGGATAAAATATAATATACTAAACTCGCTCTGTAAGGATAAAATATAATATACTAAACTCGCTCTGTAAGGATAAAATATAATATACTAAACTCGCTCTGTAAGGATAAAATATAATATACTAAACTCGCTCTGTAAGGATAAAATATAATATACTAAACTCGCTCTGTAAGGATAAAATATAATATACTAAACTCGCTCTGTAAGGATAAAATATAATATACTAAACTCGCTCTGTAAGGATAAAATATAATATACTAAACTCGCTCTGTAAGGATAAAATATAATATACTAAACTCGCTCTGTAAGGATAAAATATAATATACTAAACTCGCTCTGTAAGGATAAAATATAATATACTAAACTCGCTCTGTAAGGATAAAATATAATATACTAAACTCGCTCTGTAAGGATAAAATATAATATACTAAACTCGCTCTGTAAGGATAAAATATAATACACTAAACTCGCTCAGTAAGGATAAAATATAATATACTAAACTCGCTCTGTAAGGATAAAATATAATATACTAAACTCGCTCAGTAAGGATAAAATATAATATACTAAACTCGCTCTGTAAGGATAAAATATAATATACTAAACTCGCTCTGTAAGGATAAAATATAATATACTAAACTCGCTCTGTAAGGATAAAATATAATATACTAAACTCGCTCTGTAAGGATAAAATATAATATACTAAACTCGCTCTGTAAGGATAAAATATAATATACTAAACTCGCTCTGTAAGGATAAAATATAATATACTAAACTCGCTCTGTAAGGATAAAATATAATATACTAAACTCGCTCTGTAAGGATAAAATATAATACACTAAACTCGCTCTGTAAGGATAAAATATAATATACTAAACTCGCTCTGTAAGGATAAAATATAATATACTAAACTCGCTCTGTAAGGATAAAATATAATATACTAAACTCGCTCTGTAAGGATAAAATATAATATACTAAACTCGCTCTGTAAGGATAAAATATAATATACTAAACTCGCTCTGTAAGGATAAAATATAATATACTAAACTCGCTCTGTAAGGATAAAATATAATATACTAAACTCGCTCTGTAAGGATAAAATATAATATACTAAACTCGCTCTGTAAGGATAAAATATAATATACTAAACTCGCTCTGTAAGGATAAAATATAATATACTAAACTCGCTCTGTAAGGATAAAATATAATATACTAAACTCGCTCTGTAAGGATAAAATATAATATACTAAACTCGCTCTGTAAGGATAAAATATAATATACTAAACTCGCTCTGTAAGGATAAAATATAATATACTAAACTCGCTCTGTAAGGATAAAATATAATATACTAAACTCGCTCTGTAAGGATAAAATATAATATACTAAACTCGCTCTGTAAGGATAAAATATAATATACTAAACTCGCTCAGTAAGGATAAAATATAATATACTAAACTCGCTCAGTAAGGATAAAATATAATATACTAAACTCGCTCTGTAAGGATAAAATATAATATACTAAACTCGCTCAGTAAGGATAAAATATAATATACTAAACTCGCTCAGTAAGGATAAAATATAATATACTAAACTCGCTCAGTAAGGATAAAATATAATATACTAAACTCGCTCAGTAAGGATAAAATATAATATACTAAACTCGCTCTGTAAGGATAAAATATAATATACTAAACTCGCTCTGTAAGGATAAAATATAATATACTAAACTCGCTCTGTAAGGATAAAATATAATATACTAAACTCGCTCTGTAAGGATAAAATATAATATACTAAACTCGCTCTGTAAGGATAAAATATAATATACTAAACTCGCTCTGTAAGGATAAAATATAATATACTAAACTCGCTCTGTAAGGATAAAATATAATATACTAAACTCGCTCTGTAAGGATAAAATATAATATACTAAACTCGCTCTGTAAGGATAAAATATAATATACTAAACTCGCTCTGTAAGGATAAAATATAATATACTAAACTCGCTCTGTAAGGATAAAATATAATATACTAAACTCGCTCTGTAAGGATAAAATATAATATACTAAACTCGCTCTGTAAGGATAAAATATAATATACTAAACTCGCTCTGTAAGGATAAAATATAATATACTAAACTCGCTCTGTAAGGATAAAATATAATATACTAAACTCGCTCTGTAAGGATAAAATATAATATACTAAACTCGCTCTGTAAGGATAAAATATAATATACTAAACTCGCTCAGTAAGGATAAAATATAATATACTAAACTCGCTCAGTAAGGATAAAATATAATATACTAAACTCGCTCTGTAAGGATAAAATATAATATACTAAACTCGCTCTGTAAGGATAAAATATAATATACTAAACTCGCTCTGTAAGGATAAAATATAATATACTAAACTCGCTCTGTAAGGATAAAATATAATATACTAAACTCGCTCTGTAAGGATAAAATATAATATACTAAACTCGCTCTGTAAGGATAAAATATAATATACTAAACTCGCTCTGTAAGGATAAAATATAATATACTAAACTCGCTCTGTAAGGATAAAATATAATATACTAAACTCGCTCTGTAAGGATAAAATATAATATACTAAACTCGCTCTGTAAGGATAAAATATAATATACTAAACTCGCTCTGTAAGGATAAAATATAATATACTAAACTCGCTCTGTAAGGATAAAATATAATATACTAAACTCGCTCTGTAAGGATAAAATATAATATACTAAACTCGCTCTGTAAGGATAAAATATAATATACTAAACTCGCTCTGTAAGGATAAAATATAATATACTAAACTCGCTCTGTAAGGATAAAATATAATATACTAAACTCGCTCTGTAAGGATAAAATATAATATACTAAACTCGCTCTGTAAGGATAAAATATAATATACTAAACTCGCTCTGTAAGGATAAAATATAATATACTAAACTCGCTCTGTAAGGATAAAATATAATATACTAAACTCGCTCTGTAAGGATAAAATATAATATACTAAACTCGCTCTGTAAGGATAAAATATAATACACTAAACTCGCTCAGTAAGGATAAAATATAATATACTAAACTCGCTCTGTAAGGATAAAATATAATATACTAAACTCGCTCTGTAAGGATAAAATATAATATACTAAACTCGCTCAGTAAGGATAAAATATAATACACTAAATTAGCTCAGTAAGGATAAAATATAATATACTAAACTCGCTCAGTAAGGATAAAATATAATATACTAAACTGCTCAGTAAGGATAAAATATAATATACTAAACTCGCTCTGTAAGGATAAAATATAATATACTAAACTCGCTCAGTAAGGATAAAATATAATACACTAAATTAGCTCAGTAAGGATAAAATATAATATACTAAACTCGCTCTGTAAGGATAAAATATAATATACTAAACTCGCTCTGTAAGGATAAAATATAATATACTAAACTCGCTCTGTAAGGATAAAATATAATATACTAAACTCGCTCTGTAAGGATAAAATATAATATACTAAACTCGCTCTGTAAGGATAAAATATAATATACTAAACTCGCTCTGTAAGGATAAAATATAATATACTAAACTCGCTCTGTAAGGATAAAATATAATATACTAAACTCGCTCTGTAAGGATAAAATATAATACACTAAACTCGCTCTGTAAGGATAAAATATAATACACTAAACTCGCTCAGTAAGGATAAAATATAATATACTAAACTCGCTCTGTAAGGATAAAATATAATATACTAAACTCGCTCTGTAAGGATAAAATATAATATACTAAACTCGCTCAGTAAGGATAAAATATAATACACTAAATTAGCTCAGTAAGGATAAAATATAATATACTAAACTCGCTCAGTAAGGATAAAATATAATATACTAAACTCGCTCAGTAAGGATAAAATATAATATACTAAACTCGCTCAGTAAGGATAAAATATAATATACTAAACTCGCTCAGTAAGGATAAAATATAATATACTAAACTCGCTCAGTAAGGATAAAATATAATATACTAAACTCGCTCTGTAAGGATAAAATATAATATACTAAACTCGCTCTGTAAGGATAAAATATAATATACTAAACTCGCTCTGTAAGGATAAAATATAATATACTAAACTCGCTCTGTAAGGATAAAATATAATATACTAAACTCGCTCTGTAAGGATAAAATATAATATACTAAACTCGCTCTGTAAGGATAAAATATAATATACTAAACTCGCTCTGTAAGGATAAAATATAATATACTAAACTCGCTCTGTAAGGATAAAATATAATATACTAAACTCGCTCTGTAAGGATAAAATATAATATACTAAACTCGCTCTGTAAGGATAAAATATAATATACTAAACTCGCTCTGTAAGGATAAAATATAATATACTAAACTCGCTCTGTAAGGATAAAATATAATATACTAAACTCGCTCTGTAAGGATAAAATATAATATACTAAACTCGCTCTGTAAGGATAAAATATAATATACTAAACTCGCTCTGTAAGGATAAAATATAATATACTAAACTCGCTCTGTAAGGATAAAATATAATATACTAAACTCGCTCTGTAAGGATAAAATATAATATACTAAACTCGCTCTGTAAGGATAAAATATAATATACTAAACTCGCTCTGTAAGGATAAAATATAATATACTAAACTCGCTCTGTAAGGATAAAATATAATATACTAAACTCGCTCTGTAAGGATAAAATATAATATACTAAACTCGCTCTGTAAGGATAAAATATAATATACTAAACTCGCTCTGTAAGGATAAAATATAATATACTAAACTCGCTCTGTAAGGATAAAATATAATATACTAAACTCGCTCTGTAAGGATAAAATATAATATACTAAACTCGCTCAGTAAGGATAAAATATAATATACTAAACTCGCTCTGTAAGGATAAAATATAATATACTAAACTCGCTCAGTAAGGATAAAATATAATATACTAAACTCGCTCTGTAAGGATAAAATATAATATACTAAACTCGCTCTGTAAGGATAAAATATAATATACTAAACTCGCTCTGTAAGGATAAAATATAATATACTAAACTCGCTCTGTAAGGATAAAATATAATATACTAAACTCGCTCTGTAAGGATAAAATATAATATACTAAACTCGCTCTGTAAGGATAAAATATAATATACTAAACTCGCTCTGTAAGGATAAAATATAATATACTAAACTCGCTCTGTAAGGATAAAATATAATATACTAAACTCGCTCTGTAAGGATAAAATATAATATACTAAACTCGCTCTGTAAGGATAAAATATAATATACTAAACTCGCTCTGTAAGGATAAAATATAATATACTAAACTCGCTCTGTAAGGATAAAATATAATATACTAAACTCGCTCTGTAAGGATAAAATATAATATACTAAACTCGCTCTGTAAGGATAAAATATAATATACTAAACTCGCTCTGTAAGGATAAAATATAATACACTAAACTCGCTCTGTAAGGATAAAATATAATATACTAAACTCGCTCTGTAAGGATAAAATATAATATACTAAACTCGCTCTGTAAGGATAAAATATAATATACTAAACTCGCTCTGTAAGGATAAAATATAATATACTAAACTCGCTCTGTAAGGATAAAATATAATATACTAAACTCGCTCTGTAAGGATAAAATATAATACTAAACTCGCTCTGTAAGGATAAAATATAATATACTAAACTCGCTCTGTAAGGATAAAATATAATATACTAAACTCGCTCTGTAAGGATAAAATATAATATACTAAACTCGCTCTGTAAGGATAAAATATAATATACTAAACTCGCTCTGTAAGGATAAAATATAATATACTAAACTCGCTCTGTAAGGATAAAATATAATATACTAAACTCGCTCTGTAAGGATAAAATATAATATACTAAACGTGCTCAGTAAGGATAAAATATAATATACTAAACGTGCTCAGTAACGATAAAATATAATATACTAAACTCGCTCAGTAAGGATAAAATATAATATACTAAACTCGCTCAGTAAGGATAAAATATAATATACTAAACTCGCTCTGTAAGGATAAAATATAATATACTAAACTCGCTCTGTAAGGATAAAATATAATATACTAAACTCGCTCAGTAAGGATAAAATATAATATACTAAACTCGCTCTGTAAGGATAAAATATAATATACTAAACTCGCTCTGTAAGGATAAAATATAATATACTAAACTCGCTCTGTAAGGATAAAATATAATATACTAAACTCGCTCTGTAAGGATAAAATATAATATACTAAACTCGCTCTGTAAGGATAAAATATAATATACTAAACTCGCTCTGTAAGGATAAAATATAATATACTAAACTCGCTCTGTAAGGATAAAATATAATATACTAAACTCGCTCTGTAAGGATAAAATATAATATACTAAACTCGCTCTGTAAGGATAAAATATAATATACTAAACTCGCTCTGTAAGGATAAAATATAATATACTAAACTCGCTCTGTAAGGATAAAATATAATATACTAAACTCGCTCTGTAAGGATAAAATATAATATACTAAACTCGCTCTGTAAGGATAAAATATAATATACTAAACTCGCTCTGTAAGGATAAAATATAATATACTAAACTCGCTCAGTAAGGATAAAATATAATATACTAAACTCGCTCTGTAAGGATAAAATATAATATACTAAACTCGCTCTGTAAGGATAAAATATAATATACTAAACTCGCTCAGTAAGGATAAAATATAATATACTAAACTCGCTCTGTAAGGATAAAATATAATATACTAAACTCGCTCTGTAAGGATAAAATATAATATACTAAACTCGCTCTGTAAGGATAAAATATAATATACTAAACTCGCTCTGTAAGGATAAAATATAATATACTAAACTCGCTCTGTAAGGATAAAATATAATATACTAAACTCGCTCTGTAAGGATAAAATATAATATACTAAACTCGCTCTGTAAGGATAAAATATAATATACTAAACTCGCTCTGTAAGGATAAAATATAATATACTAAACTCGCTCTGTAAGGATAAAATATAATATACTAAACTCGCTCTGTAAGGATAAAATATAATATACTAAACTCGCTCTGTAAGGATAAAATATAATATACTAAACTCGCTCTGTAAGGATAAAATATAATATACTAAACTCGCTCTGTAAGGATAAAATATAATATACTAAACTCGCTCTGTAAGGATAAAATATAATATACTAAACTCGCTCAGTAAGGATAAAATATAATATACTAAACTCGCTCTGTAAGGATAAAATATAATATACTAAACTCGCTCTGTAAGGATAAAATATAATATACTAAACTCGCTCAGTAAGGATAAAATATAATATACTAAACTCGCTCAGTAAGGATAAAATATAATATACTAAACTCGCTCTGTAAGGATAAAATATAATATACTAAACTCGCTCAGTAAGGATAAAATATAATATACTAAACTCGCTCAGTAAGGATAAAATATAATATACTAAACTCGCTCAGTAAGGATAAAATATAATATACTAAACTCGCTCTGTAAGGATAAAATATAATATACTAAACTCGCTCTGTAAGGATAAAATATAATATACTAAACTCGCTCTGTAAGGATAAAATATAATATACTAAACTCGCTCAGTAAGGATAAAATATAATATACTAAACTCGCTCTGTAAGGATAAAATATAATATACTAAACTCGCTCTGTAAGGATAAAATATAATATACTAAACTCGCTCTGTAAGGATAAAATATAATATACTAAACTCGCTCTGTAAGGATAAAATATAATATACTAAACTCGCTCTGTAAGGATAAAATATAATATACTAAACTCGCTCTGTAAGGATAAAATATAATATACTAAACTCGCTCTGTAAGGATAAAATATAATATACTAAACTCGCTCTGTAAGGATAAAATATAATATACTAAACTCGCTCTGTAAGGATAAAATATAATATACTAAACTCGCTCTGTAAGGATAAAATATAATATACTAAACTCGCTCTGTAAGGATAAAATATAATATACTAAACTCGCTCAGTAAGGATAAAATATAATATACTAAACTCGCTCTGTAAGGATAAAATATAATATACTAAACTCGCTCTGTAAGGATAAAATATAATATACTAAACTCGCTCTGTAAGGATAAAATATAATATACTAAACTCGCTCTGTAAGGATAAAATATAATATACTAAACTCGCTCTGTAAGGATAAAATATAATATACTAAACTCGCTCTGTAAGGATAAAATATAATATACTAAACTCGCTCAGTAAGGATAAAATATAATATACTAAACTCGCTCTGTAAGGATAAAATATAATATACTAAACTCGCTCTGTAAGGATAAAATATAATATACTAAACTCGCTCTGTAAGGATAAAATATAATATACTAAACTCGCTCAGTAAGGATAAAATATAATATACTAAACTCGCTCAGTAAGGATAAAATATAATATACTAAACTCGCTCTGTAAGGATAAAATATAATATACTAAACTCGCTCTGTAAGGATAAAATATAATATACTAAACTCGCTCTGTAAGGATAAAATATAATATACTAAACTCGCTCTGTAAGGATAAAATATAATATACTAAACTCGCTCTGTAAGGATAAAATATAATATACTAAACTCGCTCTGTAAGGATAAAATATAATATACTAAACTCGCTCTGTAAGGATAAAATATAATATACTAAACTCGCTCTGTAAGGATAAAATATAATATACTAAACTCGCTCTGTAAGGATAAAATATAATATACTAAACTCGCTCTGTAAGGATAAAATATAATATACTAAACTCGCTCTGTAAGGATAAAATATAATATACTAAACTCGCTCTGTAAGGATAAAATATAATATACTAAACTCGCTCTGTAAGGATAAAATATAATATACTAAACTCGCTCTGTAAGGATAAAATATAATATACTAAACTCGCTCTGTAAGGATAAAATATAATATACTAAACTCGCTCTGTAAGGATAAAATATAATATACTAAACTCGCTCTGTAAGGATAAAATATAATATACTAAACTCGCTCTGTAAGGATAAAATATAATATACTAAACTCGCTCTGTAAGGATAAAATATAATACACTAAACTCGCTCAGTAAGGATAAAATATAATATACTAAACTCGCTCAGTAAGGATAAAATATAATATACTAAACTCGCTCTGTAAGGATAAAATATAATATACTAAACTCGCTCAGTAAGGATAAAATATAATATACTAAACTCGCTCAGTAAGGATAAAATATAATACACTAAATTAGCTCAGTAAGGATAAAATATAATATACTAAACTCGCTCTGTAAGGATAAAATATAATATACTAAACTCGCTCTGTAAGGATAAAATATAATATACTAAACTCGCTCTGTAAGGATAAAATATAATATACTAAACTCGCTCTGTAAGGATAAAATATAATATACTAAACTCGCTCTGTAAGGATAAAATATAATATACTAAACTCGCTCTGTAAGGATAAAATATAATATACTAAACTCGCTCTGTAAGGATAAAATATAATATACTAAACTCGCTCTGTAAGGATAAAATATAATATACTAAACTCGCTCTGTAAGGATAAAATATAATATACTAAACTCGCTCTGTAAGGATAAAATATAATATACTAAACTCGCTCTGTAAGGATAAAATATAATATACTAAACTCGCTCTGTAAGGATAAAATATAATATACTAAACTCGCTCTGTAAGGATAAAATATAATATACTAAACTCGCTCTGTAAGGATAAAATATAATATACTAAACTCGCTCTGTAAGGATAAAATATAATATACTAAACTCGCTCTGTAAGGATAAAATATAATATACTAAACTCGCTCTGTAAGGATAAAATATAATATACTAAACTCGCTCTGTAAGGATAAAATATAATATACTAAACTCGCTCAGTAAGGATAAAATATAATATACTAAACTCGCTCTGTAAGGATAAAATATAATATACTAAACTCGCTCTGTAAGGATAAAATATAATATACTAAACTCGCTCAGTAAGGATAAAATATAATATACTAAATTAGCTCAGTAAGGATAAAATATAATATACTAAACGTTCTCAGTAAGGATAAAATATAATATACTAAACTTGCTCAGTAAGGATAAAATATAATATACTAAACTCGCTCAGTAAGGATAAAATATAATATACTAAACTCGCTCAGTAAGGATAAAATATAATATACTAAACTCGCTCAGTAAGGATAAAATATAATATACTAAACTCGCTCTGTAAGGATAAAATATAATATACTAAACTCGCTCTGTAAGGATAAAATATAATATACTAAACTCGCTCTGTAAGGATAAAATATAATATACTAAACTCGCTCTGTAAGGATAAAATATAATATACTAAACTCGCTCTGTAAGGATAAAATATAATATACTAAACTCGCTCTGTAAGGATAAAATATAATATACTAAACTCGCTCTGTAAGGATAAAATATAATATACTAAACTCGCTCTGTAAGGATAAAATATAATATACTAAACTCGCTCTGTAAGGATAAAATATAATATACTAAACTCGCTCTGTAAGGATAAAATATAATATACTAAACTCGCTCTGTAAGGATAAAATATAATATACTAAACTCGCTCTGTAAGGATAAAATATAATATACTAAACTCGCTCTGTAAGGATAAAATATAATATACTAAACTCGCTCTGTAAGGATAAAATATAATATACTAAACTCGCTCTGTAAGGATAAAATATAATATACTAAACTCGCTCAGTAAGGATAAAATATAATATACTAAACTCGCTCTGTAAGGATAAAATATAATATACTAAACTCGCTCTGTAAGGATAAAATATAATATACTAAACTCGCTCAGTAAGGATAAAATATAATATACTAAACTCGCTCAGTAAGGATAAAATATAATATACTAAACTCGCTCAGTAAGGATAAAATATAATATACTAAACTCGCTCTGTAAGGATAAAATATAATATACTAAACTCGCTCTGTAAGGATAAAATATAATATACTAAACTCGCTCTGTAAGGATAAAATATAATATACTAAACTCGCTCTGTAAGGATAAAATATAATATACTAAACTCGCTCTGTAAGGATAAAATATAATATACTAAACTCGCTCTGTAAGGATAAAATATAATATACTAAACTCGCTCTGTAAGGATAAAATATAATATACTAAACTCGCTCTGTAAGGATAAAATATAATATACTAAACTCGCTCTGTAAGGATAAAATATAATATACTAAACTCGCTCTGTAAGGATAAAATATAATATACTAAACTCGCTCAGTAAGGATAAAATATAATATACTAAACTCGCTCTGTAAGGATAAAATATAATATACTAAACTCGCTCTGTAAGGATAAAATATAATATACTAAACTCGCTCTGTAAGGATAAAATATAATATACTAAACTCGCTCAGTAAGGATAAAATATAATATACTAAACTCGCTCTGTAAGGATAAAATATAATATACTAAACTCGCTCTGTAAGGATAAAATATAATATACTAAACTCGCTCAGTAAGGATAAAATATAATATACTAAACTTGCTCAGTAAGGATAAAATATAATATACTAAACTCGCTCAGTAAGGATAAAATATAATATACTAAACTCGCTCTGTAAGGATAAAATATAATATACTAAACTCGCTCTGTAAGGATAAAATATAATATACTAAACTCGCTCTGTAAGGATAAAATATAATATACTAAACTCGCTCTGTAAGGATAAAATATAATACACTAAAAGGATAAAATATAATATACTAAACTCGCTCTAAGGTAAGGATAAAATATAATATACTAAACTCGCTCTGTAAGGATAAAATATAATATACTAAACTCGCTCAGTAAGGATAAAATATAATATACTAAACTCGCTCTGTAAGGATAAAATATAATATACTAAACTCGCTCAGTAAGGATAAAATATAATATACTAAACTCGCTCTGTAAGGATAAAATATAATATACTAAACTCGCTCTGTAAGGATAAAATATAATATACTAAACTCGCTCTGTAAGGATAAAATATAATATACTAAACTCGCTCTGTAAGGATAAAATATAATATACTAAACTCGCTCTGTAAGGATAAAATATAATACACTAAACTCGCTCTGTAAGGATAAAATATAATATACTAAACTCGCTCTGTAAGGATAAAATATAATATACTAAACTCGCTCTGTAAGGATAAAATATAATATACTAAACTCGCTCAGTAAGGATAAAATATAATATACTAAACTCATGCTCAGTAAGGATAAAATATAATATACTAAACTTGCTCAGTAAGGATAAAATATAATATACTAAACTTGCTCAGTAAGGATAAAATATAATATACTAAACTCGCTCAGTAAGGATAAAATATAATATACTAAACTCGCTCAGTAAGGATAAAATATAATATACTAAACTCGCTCAGTAAGGATAAAATATAATATACTAAACTCGCTCTGTAAGGATAAAATATAATATACTAAACTCGCTCTGTAAGGATAAAATATAATATACTAAACTCGCTCTGTAAGGATAAAATATAATACACTAAACTCGCTCTGTAAGGATAAAATATAATATACTAAACTCGCTCTGTAAGGATAAAATATAATATACTAAACTCGCTCTGTAAGGATAAAATATAATATACTAAACTCGCTCTGTAAGGATAAAATATAATATACTAAACTCGCTCTGTAAGGATAAAATATAATACACTAAACTCGCTCTGTAAGGATAAAATATAATATACTAAACTCGCTCTGTAAGGATAAAATATAATATACTAAACTCGCTCTGTAAGGATAAAATATAATATACTAAACTCGCTCTGTAAGGATAAAATATAATATACTAAACTCGCTCTGTAAGGATAAAATATAATATACTAAACTCGCTCTGTAAGGATAAAATATAATATACTAAACTCGCTCTGTAAGGATAAAATATAATATACTAAACTCGCTCTGTAAGGATAAAATATAATATACTAAACTCGCTCTGTAAGGATAAAATATAATATACTAAACTCGCTCTGTAAGGATAAAATATAATATACTAAACTCGCTCTGTAAGGATAAAATATAATATACTAAACTCGCTCTGTAAGGATAAAATATAATATACTAAACTCGCTCTGTAAGGATAAAATATAATATACTAAACTCGCTCTGTAAGGATAAAATATAATATACTAAACTCGCTCAGTAAGGGATAAAATATAATATACTAAACTCGCTCTGTAAGGATAAAATATAATATACTAAACTCGCTCAGTAAGGATAAAATATAATATACTAAACTTGCTCTGTAAGGATAAAATATAATATACTAAACTCGCTCTGTAAGGATAAAATATAATATACTAAACGTGCTCAGTAAGGATAAAATATAATATACTAAACTCGCTCTGTAAGGATAAAATATAATATACTAAACTCGCTCTGTAAGGATAAAATATAATATACTAAACTCGCTCTGTAAGGATAAAATATAATATACTAAACTCGCTCTGTAAGGATAAAATATAATATACTAAACTTGCTCAGTAAGGATAAAATATAATATACTAAACTCGCTCTGTAAGGATAAAATATAATATACTAAACTCGCTCTGTAAGGATAAAATATAATATACTAAACTCGCTCTGTAAGGATAAAATATAATACACTAAACTCGCTCTGTAAGGATAAAATATAATATACTAAACTCGCTCTGTAAGGATAAAATATAATATACTAAACTCGCTCTGTAAGGATAAAATATAATATACTAAACTCGCTCTGTAAGGATAAAATATAATATACTAAACTCGCTCTGTAAGGATAAAATATAATATACTAAACTCGCTCTGTAAGGATAAAATATAATATACTAAACTCGCTCTGTAAGGATAAAATATAATATACTAAACTCGCTCTGTAAGGATAAAATATAATATACTAAACTCGCTCTGTAAGGATAAAATATAATATACTAAACTCGCTCTGTAAGGATAAAATATAATATACTAAACTCGCTCAGTAAGGATAAAATATAATATACTAAACTCGCTCTGTAAGGATAAAATATAATATACTAAACTCGCTCTGTAAGGATAAAATATAATATACTAAACTCGCTCTGTAAGGATAAAATATAATATACTAAACTCGCTCTGTAAGGATAAAATATAATATACTAAACTCGCTCTGTAAGGATAAAATATAATATACTAAACTCGCTCTGTAAGGATAAAATATAATATACTAAACTCGCTCTGTAAGGATAAAATATAATATACTAAACTCGCTCTGTAAGGATAAAATATAATATACTAAACTCGCTCAGTAAGGATAAAATATAATATACTAAACTCGCTCTGTAAGGATAAAATATAATATACTAAACTCGCTCAGTAAGGATAAAATATAATATACTAAACTCGCTCTGTAAGGATAAAATATAATATACTAAACTCGCTCTGTAAGGATAAAATATAATATACTAAACTCGCTCAGTAAGGATAAAATATAATATACTAAACTGCTCTGTAAGGATAAAATATAATATACTAAACTCGCTCAGTAAGGATAAAATATAATATACTAAACTCGCTCTGTAAGGATAAAATATAATATACTAAACTCGCTCTGTAAGGATAAAATATAATATACTAAACTCGCTCTGTAAGGATAAAATATAATATACTAAACTCGCTCTGTAAGGATAAAATATAATATACTAAACTCGCTCTGTAAGGATAAAATATAATATACTAAACTCGCTCTGTAAGGATAAAATATAATATACTAAACTCGCTCTGTAAGGATAAGGAGAGTTTTCACTTTAGGTCTAACAGTTCAAAACATTCTAGCGCGGGAAAGGTTTTGCTTTAGGCTTAACAGTTCAACACATTCTAGCGCGGAGAGATTTGCCTTTAGGCCTAACAGTTCAAAACATTCTAGCGCGGGAGATTTTGTTTTAGGCCTAATGGTTCAAAACAATCTAACGCTAGTAGCGTGATTCATGGCAAAACTGTTTGTTTGTATGTTTATTTTTTTGAATTTCACACAGAACTACACGAGGGCTATTTGCGCTAACCGCCCCTAATTTTTTTAGTGTAACACTAGATGATTGTTTCTTTGTTTGCTTTTTTTTTAATTTCGCGCAAAACTACTTGATAGGGTCTGCTAGCTGCTCCTTATTTAGCATGGTAAGACTGAGGGAAAGCAACTAGTCATCACCACTCACTGCCAACTCTTGGACTACTCTTTACTAACGAATAATGAGATTGACGGTCACATTATAACGCCCCCACGGCTGAAAAGGCGAGCATGTTTGGTGCGATGAGGATTCAGAGAACCACGACCCTCATATTACAGGTCGAACGCCTTAACCCGCCTTACATGCACTGCCCCTCAGAGGGCTAGGCTAGTAACGTGTTAGAGATGCATTGCATCTGTATATATATTTTAAAAACTTCGTTAAATTTTCCTTAAAGAAATTTAAACATTGCTAAAAAAATTCTCTTTGGAATTGTCGTTACTAATCTTTAAATAAAACGTACTTTCACCTGAAGCTCCGTATTGTCAGCAGGAGGTCAGGGAGGTTTATAACGCTAAAATCCGGTTTCACTACCCGTGGTGAGTACAACACATATAATCCAGTGTGTGGATTTGAGCTTAATGACAAACAAACAAGAAAAGCTATTATATTATTTTATTAGAACAACTACAGTTTTACCTCAACAATAAACAGCAACAACAGCTTATGACGTTCTCGAAAATATATCAATATCTAAGGATATAAAGTGATATATTAAAATTGTCCACCTGAAAGTTGGGGTTAATATTTTGTAATTCCCAGACACGTGTTTTTTTGAAGTGTTACCCATTTATCTCCATCAAAGTTACTGGTATTTTTAGAATACAGAAACGAAACCTTCAAGTTTTACAAGCCTTAATAGTTTATCAACATTCCCAACGTAGCTCATTCGTTCACTCGCTGATTTACAGTCTCAATGGTTTACCTTGGCCAAGTACTTAGTAGTTCGTTTAGTGATTTGTTTCCAGTTGTTATCAGTAAGACATCTTACTGGTTTGCCTTGCTGAACTGCGAACTGCGGTTTCGAGCAATGTATCAGTTGATATATATATCAGGTGCTATGTATGTCTCCTCCCAATTCAAATTGTAATTCAGAATCAAATGCTATATTGCGAGTATATATCTGAAAACTAAAGTACGTTAATGTCCACACCTAAAGCTATATAAAGCTTTATCGGTTGACAATCTTTATTGAGTGACGCAGTTAAGCTCATGAGAACTGGCGTTTCTCGAAACTTAGAAAGTGCACTTCTCAGCTGATCTTGATACGAGTTCTGGCATTTCTACCGATGTAACAGATTTTAACATGCATCACTCAGACATTTAAATGTGTATTATCCAGGCAATATTTGATTAGGTTCTAGGGTTTCTGAAAGCCTTAAACAGATTAGAAAGTGTACATCTAAATATTAGAACTGAATCTAAACTGTCTCCTCCTCGCTTTCCTTGTTATCTCTTCTGATGAAGAAAAACAAATTATACAAAAATAAAATCAGAGTTTTCTCTGTCGTAACGCTTTCTGACTAATATCATTCTGATTAGGGTTTGGTTACTTGAAGTAAGTATTCATATTCATGGCAAAGCTACTAGTGCCACCTACTGGTAGTCCCTAGCCTTGAACTACTGATCAGAGTCAGTCAGCAGCAACCACCACATACGTTAAGGAATTGACTGTAACTCTTATAATGCAACCGCAGCTTCAGCAACCACCACATACGTTAAGGAATTAACTGTCACTCTTATAATGCAACCACAGCTTAAAGTGCGGAGCTTTAAACCAGGTTCAGCAGCTCAAATTTCAGAGCTCTATCACAGGACCAATCCCGGAAAATAAGTATGGGTAACATGACATTTTATGAAAGGTTATAAAATATTACGAGTAATATTAACACTACTAAAATAACCCTATCTGTTTATAAATAAATGTTCTGTTTATCTAGCCTTTGCCCCAAATTAGAAACCATGTGCCCTTCATCCCCTTTATCAATGGAGTCTTATTTGACTATAGGTGTGACGCTAAAATACGTGACTAACACATATTTTAAACCTTGCCCATATGTTAAAAGTTGCGTTTTTCGTCTCTAACAACGAATTATTGCTTGGCTATATGTATGCATGAGCTACGAGTTTTCGTATTTTCAATTAAAAACAACAGCAGTTATATCAACTTTCTCTCTGCTATATTACATTTGATCATCATTCCTTCGCTTCTTATTTATGGGTATTTGGGTATGTTGAATTTTTTAAATACCCAGGAGGTTCAGCTACAAGACCTGTTCCTCCATCCCTAGCGTTCATGTCGACTGCTATTATGTTGTTGTTGTAGTGCTTTTGGGCCCTGAGTATCCTACAATACTCCGACCATTTTCAGGGCAATGTCTATGTATTGTCTCGACTTCCCTTTTTTTTCCTTTTATCTATTTATTATTTTTCCTCTTTTATTCCATTTTTCACTTATATATATATATATATCCCCTTTTCTCATATATAGTTATCGGAATAAAATAAGAAAGGAAAAAACAAAAAATAAAATACAACTAGTTTTAAGCGTCTAGTGCGTGGTGGCCAGCTTGATTTATGTTTCTTAAATATATATTCATGGGAGAGAGGTACTTAGGACTGGGTTCATCATTTACGTAGTATCTGTCGAGATCACACAATAAATAATTTTTTTACCAATTCTTATTAAAATAATTTCGTGCATTATGCAAGGGTCTATCGGATACTGTCTCTGTGTTTGCATACTTGTCCATGAGTATGGATGAAGTACTACTTTATAGGCTGAAGTTAAGATTGGATTTTATTACATTTTACCTTAAATTGCTATTACATATTTATATTTTGGTGCTCTCGCGTTACAAGCTACACTCAATCGCCCATTGAGGATATAAATTCAAGTATCAATCCCGATGAACTTCTCGGTGACGACACCAAAGACAGTATAGATCATAACTTGTCTTGTTGAAATTTTACTTAAAACATAATTCCACGTGTATATTTACCGAGAAAATATTTGAATCCTGTTATTATAAAATTAAAAAGACAGGAAATTGTCGCTCTTCAATAACAACCTGTTGGGCAGCTTTAATACTGAGTAATAGCGGATGAGGCCTTTTCCATTAATACATTTGTACGCTAACAGATGGCACTAAAACCGTCAGATATAGTTTTCTATAACAAATCCATGAACGATATCAGTTGTTTTGGTTTTTAATTCTTTGTTAATCATAACATTATTTTGTACATATATTTATGTAATTATTTTAAATAAAAAAATAATTTAATGTCAGTTAAAGTTTTCATTCAACTTCTCCATGAAATACCACGAGCTTTCCAAATCAAACGCCTCAGCATGATCTACTGCGAATTTAATGGTCTCTCTGCATACCACAAAATTGAACTTTTATGCTTAAGGAACAAAAGCTAGCTGTAAGAGTTATGATAAATGTTACTTTTTTGTCAGACAAAAGAATTGGATAGTATTGACGAGTTATTTTCACTCTAATACATTAGTTCTAAAGTTGGCTGTGCATAGTATTGACTAGTTATTTTCACTCCCTAATACGTTAGTTCTAAAGTTGGCTGTGGATAGCATTGACTAGTTATTTTCACTCTAATGCATTAGTTCTAAAGTTGGCTGTACCTGGTATTGACTAGTTATTTTCACTCTAATACATTAGTTCTAAAGTTGGCTGTGGATAGTATTAACTAGTTATTTTCACTCCAATACATTAACTGTAACATTGGCTGTGGATAGTATTGACGAGTTATTTTCACTCTAATACATTAGTTCTAATGTTGGCTGTGGATAGTATTGACGAGTTATTTTCACTCTAATACATTAGTTCTAAAGTTGGCTGTGGATAGTATTAACTAGTTATTTTCACTCCAATACATTAACTGTAACATTGGCTGTGGATAGTATTGACGAGTTATTTTCACTCTAATACATTAGTTCTAATGTTGGCTGTGGATAGTATTGACGAGTTATTTTCACTCTAATACATTAGTTCTAAAGTTGGCTGTGGATAGTAATGACTAGCTAGCTATCTTTTCTGTAATATACAAGTTATAAAGTGAGGGATACCTCTTTTGAGTAGCTTCATTGAAAAAATGTTAAAAAAAACATTAATTTGGCTTTCTGTTTTCTTTGATTAGTGTAACGCTATATGGATCTATTTTGAATGTTAAACTTACATATTCTACCGATGAGTACGAAACTATATTTTCTAACTTTAATTAAAATATATGGTATATATATATTGGCTGTATTATAGGTTTTCGAATTTTTAAACGTCTTCAAACGTAACGTCACAAAGTGAACATGTACAGCTTGAAGTAATAAATCAAACAACTAACTGAACACAGGATAAAAATTTACAAAAATCACACAAGATCAGTTAACATATCATTGTAAAAAAGACTTTTACTATTAACTTCAACAATGAGCTTTCTAAAACCTCACGATACGATTTGTTATTGATTTCAACGATGAATTTGGTTTGGTTTATTTTGAATTTCGCGCAAAGCTACGCGGCGCCTCTGCGCTATCCGTCCCTAATTTAGCAGTGTAAGACTAGAGGGAAGGCAGCTAGTCATCACCACGCACCGCCAACTCTTGGGCTACTTTTTTACCAACGATAATAGGATTGACTGTCACATTATAACGCCCCCACGACTGAAAGGGCGAGCATGTTTGGTGCGACGACGAATTTGTAAGATAGGTGTGAATACTTGTACTTTATTGATTATCTGTTATCCAAGTTACTTCTCACAACAACTTACATAAAATACTATTTTCATCTTAGTAATGGTTAATTTGTTCTTACGAGTAGCTATTTATTTCATCATGGTTGTACACACCATCTGTTACTACCAGATATCGTATTAGGTTATTGTACGTGTTATTCGCACTTCTTGGGTTTGCCTTGCGTCGTTGGGCCTGGCTTGGCCTAGCGCGTTAAGGCGTTGCGCTTCGCTGAGGGTCGCTCGTTCGCGCCAAACATGCTCGCCCTCCAGCCGTGGGGGCGTCATAATGTTACAGTCAATCCCACTATTTGTTGGTAAAAGAGTAGCCCAGAGTTGGCGGTGGGTGGTGATGACTAGCTGCCTTCTCTAGTCTTACACTGCTAAATTAGGGACGGCTGGTACAGATAGCCCTCAGTAGCTTTGTGCAATTTTCAAAAAACCAACCAACTAACCATACCTTGCGTCGTTGGTTAGTCGCGAATATAAACTGAAAGTTATAATAAACGGGACGAGAAAAGAAATACAGCGTTCGTCTTTGAGTATAAGGATCCGTTCGGACCTTCAACCTAAACAGAACATATAAGTAACATGGAAGTAAAAAAATGCTTTAACATGTAATTATATACTCTTGAATTTGATTAGCGCCCAGTCTGTAATAATTATTAACTTTTTTGAAGTTTATTAGCGCCCAAGTCTGTAATAATTATTTACTTTTGAAGTTGATTGGCATATAAATCTGTAATTCTACATCCTTTAAGTTGGCTGGCGCGTATATTTGTAATTATGTAACTGTGAAATTAACTAGTAGAAAATATCAAATGTTTTCTCAGCCGTTAAAAATTATTTTTGACAGTGGGAAAGCTGGCATCTTGAAAACTACTTATAAATGAAATTTATTTTTCTTTGTCTCATCTTGACTGGTATTAGTTATCCATATTTATTTAACTTGAATGGTGTTTCTCTGTGTCTTTAAAATCTAATATAGATATCATTCTTGTATGTTCAAATCAAACATTACCTTATACGATACAATTTATTACTCAGTAGCCTTATTATACAGGTCTGAACGTTCTTATTTTGTAACTGGTGAGTGGAATTGAGGTAAAGTAACGCCCAGTGTCAGCCGCCTACCAGCTACTTTAAATCAACTAGTTGGACTGACTAGGCATTTTAATAACGTGCCCATAATTTAAACTGCGGAGCGTGGACATCAGACAAGCTCGAACCTTGGACCTTATGATAATAACCCAATACAAAGTAAACAAAACGAGCCCAAACAAAATAATAAAACGCTGCACCAATCGAAGAGGATCCTCAGGGTATAGGCTACAATGTGGGATACAAAATATACCCTAAGTTTTGGAGGTGACTGAAGATGTAGGACCCACATGCGGTGGGGATACATCATCTATCAGTCTTAAACTTCGTTCACCAGTTTCACATGAAGAATAATTAAATAATAAAATCATTAAAGGGACAGAAATAGAGATTAAGTAAATAAAGAATTAATTGAAATTAAAAAAACAAAAATAAAACATAAAGAAAGAAACATAAAATATAGAATTTAAAAAAAAATCAATTATTCACTTGGGAGAGCAGTCACCTTTCTACAACTGCCTGCAGGCAATGAAAGGTGATATAGATGTGGAACGTTGTGGGCTTGAGCACCGATATCTCGCTTTCCTAATTTATATTTCTAATTCTATATCTATTCCTATTCTTTGTTTCTTATGTGAGAGTGGCGAATGGAGGTTAAGACTGGTAGACGGTGCATTTCCACCGCTATGTGGGTCCTACTTCTGCAGTCACCTCTAAAACCTAGGGTAATTTATATTATGTCTCGTTTTAGCTGGTACTCTGGGATTTCTTCAGTTGATGCAACGTAATTTGTTTTATTTCGGCTTGATTTTAAATTAAAATGACAAATTATATATATATATAAATGTTCACACAACCATACCTTATATATAAAAGAATTTCAGTCTAGATGAGTGAAAGAAATTACTCTACCATAAGTTTGTTTGTTTGTTTGTTTGGGAATTTCGCACAAAGCTGCTCGAGGGCTATCCGTGCTAGCCGTCCCTAATTTAGCAGTGTAAGACTAGAGGGAAGGAAGCTAGTCATCACCACCCACCGCCAATTCTTGGGCTACTCTTTTATCAACGAATAGTGGGATTGACCGTTACATTATACACCCCACCTCTGCCATAAGTATTCTGAAACGGTTCAAAATGTGTTTCAAGAGCTGAGTAAGTTAGTAAAAGCCATAAAACACAATCCAAATTATCAATCCAAAATTCAAATTAGGAATGACGCACTATTCGATTAAAGAAATAATTGGCCACTTACCACTGAAGTCATAACATCTGTTCCGTTTGTTCTCAATATCTATTAATGGAACTATGATAATGAATGAAGGGTACTTCAGATCACACTTAAAATCTGGACGTATTTAGGGAAATCTTTGAATTAAGAAGGTGAGACATATAACGAGGAGAAGTTATCGATTCTTTCAAAACAATTTAATATCCTGCGATAAAAAACTAACCGTGCTTTAAAAATCTGTCCAAATTAAAACACATTTAACTATAATGTTTTTATATTTTGCACATTAATAACCGCTAATAAGTAATAAATGTGGCAGCAGTCAAAAGAAACCGCCTTTAATAATTTGGTTGGTGTAATATTACAATAGCAGTTTTAAAAAATGGAAAACCACACAGTTACATTTATCGCCTACGAACAGGAAACAAACTTGTATGATTTTATGTGAAATATTACAGTAAGTACAATGGCTCATCTGTTTATCCAGTGACTAAATATCCTACTTTTATGTGAAATATTACAGTAACTAGAGTGGCTCATCTGTTTATCCAGTGACTAAATATCTTACTTTTATGTGAAATATTACAGTAACTAGAGTGGTTCATCTGTTTATCCAGTGACTAAATATCCTACTTTTAGTGAAATAGGACTTTACAAAATATTGTGTTTAAATGCATTTATTATAATTTTTCAATATTTGAATCGTATATCTTGTCGTTAGAAACCGGGTTTCGTTACTCGTGTTGGGCAGAGCACAGATAGTCCATTGTGTAGGTTAACTTCAAACAAACGTAAATCTAATTTTCTGAGTAAAACAAATTAAAATAAACGAAGTTCATTCTATTTTATAGAATATAGAGCATTGTTTAAACATTTTCAGTAATTTCCTTATCTTAATTTTAGTTTTTCACATAAGAAATAGACACGTATCTTTCAACATCTTGCAACTGCTACTAGATGGCGCTAGCTATTTGCAACGTATCAATGTTCATGAAATTTACTAATTTTTTAAACAATTTATTCTATAGACAGAAAGCACAAATGTGTCCTGTAGAGTGAACAGAAAAACATATGAATATTACCTAAAGAACAACTTATAATTAGATGTGTTTTCTTCTTATTCAAGCTCAAGCTCAGAATTTAACAGCTTAGTTATTTACAGTTGTAAGTTGTTTATATTAGCCAGTTGTTTTATGGGAAATAAACATTTTTAACACTTTCTTATCATAAGTCTATTTCAAAGTACAATGTGGGACAAAGTGACAACATAACGGTTTTATTTAGAACATATATTAATTATTATATCTTACACTGAAACAAACAGTAATTCAGTCGGGTTTACTTTGTGATATTTTCTTTAGTAGTATCCGTATAACACCATATGTACCAATCGTATATACAAGCTGTATAGCATCTTTGCTACATCCTACCGCTAGATGACGCTAGTAATTCAGGATTTTAGGTTTTTGCTCAAACATTAAATAAAACTGTTTTTATACCTTTCGTAAGATAGCACTTTTCTACTTTTGAAAATTAGCTAAAATATGTTCACCATTCTCGCAAGTTCTACTTTTGCATTTTCACAAAGCAATTAATTATTGTCATTAGATGTCGCCACCAGTAATAACAGATCAAATGAGTCAATTTAAATTAAATAGTTATCTAGAAAAATGTCATCCACATTACCAATAAGATTCAAATTTGATTTTATTAATAAATACATAAAAACCAGCTCCAACTGCCACTGCTTATAATTTTCTGCTATTCATTGCTTTTTAAGCTTCCATTTCACCTTTGTTGTCGGCCCATTTATCATTAAAATATTTTCGTAAAATAGTAAAACTATTTCCAAAGTTTCTATATTTAATAGCATATAATGAGATATAAACTGATGATACAAAATGTAGATCTGTATAATTTAGGTCTTGAGACAGCGGAAAGTCGTCGGATTAACAGCGCTAAAATCAGACGTTTGATTCTCCTCAGTGGACACAGTAGGCGGTCTGATGTTGCTTTGCTGTAAGGAAATCCGTGTATTGTTTGTGGTTCTGTTGAATACACAAAAATGTCTCCTTTAATATTATTTTTTACTTGTGAAAGCCAGTTTCTCTTCAGTTAATTCTTAGTTATTTCAAAACGGTTTTTATTTCATGTTCATCATGTTAAGACAGCAAAGCGCGTATTGATACTATTGGTAAACCTTTGGATTTCAGAGCTGGGGAGCCGAACTGAAATCAATGCGATGTACAAAATATTTCCCACTTTTAAAAGTATGAGTACATTAGTAAAATAACAATCAATGTTTTAGTGTGGGTTGTGGACGGCTAGGTAGGGCTGCTGGTGACTGGTTGCTTTCCAGTTAGGAACAAGTGGCGTTTTGTTAATACGCATATTAGTGATACTTCTGAGTATATGTGTTAAAATATGGATAAAACAACTATTTATCAGAAATGTTTGATGTCATACAGATTTTCAGATATCTTAATAATAATGTAGTTATTTGTGATTTTAAACTCCGATAAAATCTAAATAGTTAGCAAATAGGTTAATGTTTGTTTTAATAATTGATTAAAACATCAAACTTATTTTAAATTGACTTCGCTGTTAAGAATTATTAGCTTTCTAATTATATTGACTATAATTATTTAGGTCAAAGAACACCTTCTAAGTGTGGAAACAAATGTAAGTTGATATGTAATAAATATAAGTTAAAGCGTGATAACAAAAAGTATTCAATAACTAAGACCAAGCATGCTGAAAGATTTTATGTAATGCTAAAGTCGACATATTTATTGGTTCAATATCTGTTGATTTGAACTTAAGAACAAAATATTACGCACTAGAAGATGAAACATATGTCGGTGGGTGTGACAATAATTTTATTATTCGCCTTATCGATTCTGGTTTAAAATGGTACCTAAGTTATCTCAGAAATGAGGCCTACAGCTTTATTTATTAAAATGATTCTGCATTGTTATATATTAAACCACTAGATGGCACTACATACAAATAAATGCTAAAAATATACTTTTCTGTCGACTTATCGTTCAAAAGTATAAACAAAATACGTTGTATTTTTTGACACAGTAAAAGACAAAACTTTATGATGTTTTGATCATAGTAACTGTGTTATATTGAAGTTAGTCCAGTGTTGCATCTAACAAATATTATATCTTTTACTGTGTGTTTTTGTTGTTACTCTTAAAGGAGAGATTGACAAAAAAAAATATATTTCTGGCATTTATTTGTATATATATCGCCATCTAGTATCGTAATATACAACTATACACACCTGTGTATGTTTCTTGATCTTGGGCCCGACATGGCCAAGCGTGTTTAGGCATCTGACTCGTAATCTGAGGGTCGCGGGTTCGCAACCCCGTCGCGCCAAACATGCTCATCCTTTCAGCCATGGTCGCGTTACAATGTTACGGTCAATCCCACTTGTTGTTAGTAAAAAGAGCAGCCAAAGAGTTGGCGGTGGGTGGTGATGACTAGCTGCCTTCCCTCTAGTCTTACACTGCTAAATTAGGGCTGGCTAGCACAGACTGCCCTCAGTAGCTTTGTGCAGAAATTAAAAAAAAACACAAAACTTCTTGCTTTAATACTGTAGAAAGGAAAATTATGTCCAAAAATTACATAAAAAACAAATGTTTATCACTCTCTCAATATTTCATTAGAACACCTTGTCTGTCACATAAAACATTATTTTTATAGAAATCAATAAGACAATTAATTAAAATAAATGTGTAATGCATTTCACAATAACAGACAGAAGGAAAACGTTTTTGTGTGATTCGTTTGTGAAAGAACTGATACACCTAAACATTTCAAATATTTTTTCTTGTGGTTAACCAGATGAAAATCGTTTATTTCCATGACAATTCCTACTGTTTTACCAACATTAAAACGTATCACATATGAAGTTAGCAATCGAAGACGGTATCAACTGTGCAAAACGATTTTTTGTCTCTTCATGTTACTCTATTATCGATTTTACATCATTGAAACAAAACTGTTGTCCAAAAACGTTTTTATGTTTATTCATCGATGTTCATATCTCGGATTTTAGCTTCGATATTACGGCCACGGTGAATAAATAGTGAAAGCAAAAATGAAACGTAGTTTTCAATACATTTTCTTATTCGGTTTATTTCAAACATGTGCGCGAAGGGTTTCAAATAATCCAAGTATCATTACAAGATTGAAAAAAAAAAAATGAATATGTTTATATTTACAGAATAGAAAATAGAAGAAAAAATATCGTTCGTTTCAAAGCAAAGACACTTTACGCTTTCTGTACCGTGGGATTGAGAGGTTGAAGAGGGAATAGAACTTAGAATTTTAGCATTTTTAGTTGTTAACTTTATTAGAGGACATTTAAATGTTTTTATGCTACTTTTATTAAAATGCACAATACATTAGAAACTTTTACACTTTTTTTTTTAATTTTGTGCAAAGCTACACGAGGGCTATCTGTGCTAGCCGTCCCTAATTTAGCAGTGTAAGACTAGAGGGAAGGCAGCTAGTTATCACCACCCACCGCCAACTCTTAGGGCTACTCTTTACCAACGAATAGTGGAATTGACCGTCACATTATAACGCCTACACGGCTGAAAGGGAAAGCATGTTTGGTGTGACGGGGATTCGAACCCGCGACACTCAGATTACGAGTCGCATGCCTAAAAACGCTTGGCCATGCCGGGCCTACTGATGTATCTTTATAAAATACGTGAAATGAAACATAATAAAAAAAAAGGTACAAAAAAAAAAAAAGCTAAAATGAACACCGAATAAATATAATTCTCTGAGTAAAAAACATATTAAACATAACGTCAATATATTAATATACAGAAGGATTTCTTGTTTTCTTCCGAAGTGCTGAAACATTGTTTCACTGAATATTTTATAAAGTTTTATCTAATCTCGAACAACGGTTAAGTTCCAAGTTGTCGATGCGGAGTGTTAATATAATAGGGTGGAGAACGGATATTCGTTGGGTGATTTCGTAAAAAAAATACATTAGCATGTTTTATATTTTTATTTTGAGCAATATTTTGGGCGATAAGTAACGCTAATAGTGTTTAGTTTAAGTTAGGATTCCTATAAGATTGAACAAAGCTAGACGTAATACTGTATGATTATAAATAAGATTGAACAAAGCTAGACGTAATACTGTATGATTATAAATAAGATTGAACAAAGCTAGACGTAATACTGTATGATTATAAATAAGATTGAACAAAGCTAGACGTAATACTGTATGATTATAAATAAGATTGAACAAAGCTAGACGTAATACTGTATGATTATAAATAAGATTGAACAAAGCTAGACGTAATACTGTATGATTATAAATAAGATTGAACAAAGCTAGACGTAATACTGTATGATTATAAATAAGATTGAACAAAGCTAGACGTAATACTGTATGATTATAAATAAGATTGAACAAAGCTAGACGTAATACTGTATGATTATAAATAAGATTGAACAAAGCTAGACGTAATACTATATGATTATAAATAAGATTGAACAAAGCTAGACGTAATACTATATGATTATAAATAAGATTGAACAAAGCTAGACGTAATACTATATGATTATAAATAAGATTGAACAAAAAGCTAGACGTAATACTATATGATTATAAATAAGATTGAACAAAGCTAGACGTAATACTATATGATTATAAATAAGATTGAACAAAAGCTAGACGTAATACTATATGATTATAAATAAGATTGAACAAAGCTAGACGTAATACTATATGATTATAAATAAGATTGAACAAAGCTAGACGTAATACTATATGATTATAAATAAGATTGAACAAAGTTAGACGTAATACTATATGATTATAAATAAGATTGAACAAAGCTAGACGTAATACTATATGATTATAAATAAGATTGAACAAAGCTAGACGTAATACTGTATGATTATAAATAAGATTGAACAAAGCTAGACGTAATACTATAAGATTGAACAAATAGACGTAATACTGTATGATTATAAATAAGATTGAACAAAGCTAGACGTAATACTGTATGATTATAAATAAGATTGAACAAAGCTAGACGTAATACTGTATGATTATAAATAAGATTGAACAAAGCTAGACGTAATACTGTATGATTATAAATAAGATTATATGATTATAAAAGATTGAACAAAGCTAGACGTAATACTGTATGATTATAAATAAGATTGAACAAAGCTAGACGTAATACTATATGATTATAAATAAGATTGAACAAAAGACGTAATACGATTATAAATAAGATTGAACAAAGCTAGACGTAATACTATATGATTATAAATAAGATTGAACAAAGCTAGACGTAAATATGATTATAAATGATTGAACAAAGCTAGACGTAATACTACATGATTATAAATATGATGATATAAATATTGAACAAAGCTAGACGTAATAATGATTGAACAAAGCTAGACGTAATACTATATGATTATAAATAAGATTGAACAAAGCTAGACGTAATACTGTATGATTATAAATAAGATTGAACAAAGCTAGACGTAATACTGTATGATTATAAATAAGATTGAACAAAGCTAGACGTAATAAGATTGAACATATGATTACTAAATAAGATTGAACAAAGCTAGACGTAATACTATATGATTATAAATAAGATTGAACAAAGCTAGACGTAATACTATATGATTATAAATAAGATTGAACAAAGTTAGACGTAATACTATATGATTAGAAATAAGATTGAACAAAGCTAGACGTAATACTATTATGATTAGAAATAAGATTGAACAAAGCTAGACGTAATACTATATGATTATAAATAAGATTGAACAAAGCTAGACGTAATACTATATGATTATAAATAAGATTGAACAAAGCTAGACGTAATACTGATTATAAATATGATTATAAATAAGATTGAACAAAGCTAGACGTAATACTGTATGATTATAAATAAGATTGAACAAAGCTAGACGTAATACTGTATGATTATAAATAAGATTGAACAAAGCTAGACGTAATACTGTATGATTATAAATAAGATTGAACAAAGCTAGACGTAATACTGTATGATTATAAATAAGATTGAACAAAGCTAGACGTAATACTGTATGATTATAAATAAGATTGAACAAAGCTAGACGTAATACTGTATGATTATAAATAAGATTGAACAAAGCTAGACGTAATACTATATGATTATAAATAAGATTGAACAAAGCTAGACGTAATACTATATGATTATAAATAAGATTGAACAAAGCTAGACGTAATACTATATGATTATAAATAAGATTGAACAAAGCTAGACGTAATACTATATGATTATAAATAAGATTGAACAAAGCTAGACGTAATACTATATGATTATAAATAAGATTGAACAAAGCTAGACGTAATACTATATGATTATAAATAAGATTGAACAAAGTTAGACGTAATACTATATGATTATAAATAAGATTGAACAAAGCTAGACGTAATACTATATGATTATAAATAAGATTGAACAAAGTTAGACGTAATACTATATGATTAAAAATAAGATTCAACAAAGCTAGACGTAATACTATATGATTAGAAATAAGATTGAACAAAGTTAGACGTAATACTATATGATTATAAATAAGATTGAACAAAGCTAGACGTAATACTATATGATTATAAATAAGATTGAACAAAGCTAGACGTAATACTGTATGATTATAAATAAGATTGAACAAAGCTAGACGTAATACTATATGATTATAAATAAGATTGAACAAAGCTCGACGTAATACTGTATGATTATAAATGAACAAAGCTAGATAGACGTAATACTATATGATTATAAATAAGATTGAACAAAGCTAGACGTAATACTATATGATTATAAATAAATTGAACAAAGCTAGACGTAATACTGTATGATTGATTGAACAAAGCTAGACGTAATACTGTATGATTATAAATAACATTGAACAAAGCTAGACGTAATACTGTATGATTATAAATAACATTGAACAAAGCTAGACGTAATACTGTATGATTATAAATAACATTGAACAAAGTTAGACGTAATACTGTATGATTATAAATATTGATTGAACAAAGATTAGACGTAATACTGTATGATTATAAATAAGATTGAACAAAGCTAGACGTAATACTGTATGATTATAAATAAGATTGAACAAAGCTAGACGATTGAACAAAGCTAGACGTAATACTGTATGATTATAAATAAGATTGAACAAAGCTAGACGTAATACTATATGATTATAAATAAGATTGAACAAAGCTAGACGTAATATATGATTATAAATAAGATTGAACAAAGCTAGACGTAATACTGTATGATTATAAATAAGATTGAACAAAGCTAGACGTAATACTATATGATTATAAATAAGATTGAACAAAGTTAGACGTAATACTATATGATTAGAAATAAGATTCAACAAAGCTAGACGTAATACTATATGATTATAAATAAGATTCAACAAAGCTAGACGTAATACTATATGATTATAAATAAGATTGAACAAAGCTAGACGTAATACTATATGATTAGAAATAAGATTGAACAAAGCTAGACGTAATATATTATAAATAAGATGATTAGACGTAAATATGATTATAAATGAACAAAGATATGATTTAGACGTAATACTACATGATTAGAAATAAGATTGAACAAAGCTAGACTATATGTAATACTAGACGTAATACTATATGATTATAAATAAGATTGAACAAAGCTAGACGTAATACTGTATGATTATAAATAAGATTGAACAAAGTTAGACGTAATACTATATGATTATAAATAAGATTGAACAAAGCTAGACGTAATATGATTATAAATATGATTATAAATAAGATTGAACAAAGCTAGACGTAATACTGTATGATTATAAATAAGATTGAACAAAGCTAGACGTAATACTGTATGATTGAACAAATAGACGTAATACTATATGATTATAAATAAGATTGAACAAAGCTAGACGTAATACTGTATGATTATAAATAAGATTGAACAAAGCTAGACGTAATACTGTATGATTATAAATAACATTGAACAAAGCTAGACGTAATACTAGACGTATGATTATAAATAAGATTGAACAAATAGACGTAATACTGTATGATTATAAATAAGATTGAACAAAGCTAGACGTAATACTGTATGATTATAAATAAGATTGAACAAAGCTAGACGTAATACTGTATGATTATAAATAACATTGAACAAAGCTAGACGTAATACTGTATGATTATAAATAAGATTGAACAAAGCTAGACGTAATACTGTATGATTATAAATAACATTGAACAAAAGCTAGACGTAATACTGTATGATTATAAATAAGATTGAACAAAGCTAGACGTAATACTATATGATTATAAATAAGATTGAACAAAGCTAGACGTAATACTGTATGATTATAAATAACATTGAACAAAGCTAGACGTAATACTGTATGATTATAAATAAGATTGAACAAAGCTAGACGTAATACTGTATGATTATAAATAAGATTGAACAAAGCTAGACGTAATACTGTATGATTATAAATAAGATTGAACAAAGCTAGACGTAATACTATATGATTATAAATAAGATTGAACAAAGCTAGACGTAATACTATATGATTATAAATAAGATTGAACAAAGCTAGACGTAATACTATATGATTATAAATAAGATTGAACAAAGCTAGACGTAATACTATATGATTATAAATAAGATTGAACAAAGCTAGACGTAATACTATATGATTATAAATAAGATTGAACAAAGTTAGACGTCATACTACATGAATATAAATAAGATTAAACAAAGCTAGACGTAATACTATATGATTATACATAAGATTGAACAAAGTTAGACGTAATACTATATGATTAGAAATAAGATTGAACAAAGATTTAGACGTAATACTATATGATTATAAATAAGATTGAACAAAGTTAGACGTAATACTATATGATTATAAATAAGATTGAACAAAGCTAGACGTAATACTGTATGATTATAAATAAGATTGAACAAAGCTAGACGTAATACTGTATGATTATAAATAACATTGAACAAAGTTAGACGTAATACTGTATGATTATAAATAAGATTGAACAAAGCTAGACGTAATACTGTATGATTATAAATAACATTGAACAAAGCTAGACGTAATACTGTATGATTATAAATAACATTGAACAAAGCTAGACGTAATACTGTATGATTATAAATAAGATTGAACAAAGCTAGACGTAATACTGTATGATTATAAATAACATTGAACAAAGCTAGACGTAATACTGTATGATTATAAATAAGATTGAACAAAGCTAGACGTAATACTGTATGATTATAAATAAGATTGAACAAAGCTAGACGTAATACTGTATGATTATAAATAAGATTGAACAAAGCTAGACGTAATACTGTATGATTATAAATAAGATTGAACAAAGCTAGACGTAATACAATATGATTATAAATAAGATTGAACAAAGCTAGACGTAATACTATATGATTATAAATAAGATTCAACAAAGCTAGACGTAATACTATATGATTATAAATAAGATTGAACAAAGCTAGACGTAATACTATATGATTATAAATAAGATTGAACAAAGCTAGACGTAATACTATATGATTATAAATAAGATTGAACAAAGCTAGACGTGAACAAAGCTAGACGTAATACTATATGATTAGAAATAAGATTAGACGAACAAAGAACTAGACGTAATACTATATGATTATAAATAAGATTGAACAAAGCTAGACGTAATACTATATGATTAGAAATAAGATTGAACAAAGCTAGACGTAATACTATATGATTATAAATAAGATTGAACAAAGCTAGACGTAATACTATATGATTATAAATAAGATTGAACAAAGCTAGACGTAATACTATATGATTATAAATAAGATTGAACAAAGCTAGACGTAATACTATATGATTATAAATAAGATTGAACAAAGCTAGACGTAATACTATATGATTATAAATAAGATTGAACAAAGTTAGACGTAATACTATATGATTATAAATAAGATTGAACAAAGCTAGACGTAATACTGTATGATTATAAATAACATTGAACAAAGCTAGACGTAATACTGTATGATTATAAATAAGATTGAACAAAGCTAGACGTAATACTGTATGATTATAAATAACATTGAACAAAGCTAGACGTAATACTGTATGATTATAAATAACATTGAACAAAGCTAGACGTAATACTGTATGATTATAAATAAGATTGAACAAAGCTAGACGTAATACTGTATGATTATAAATAAGATTGAACAAAGCTAGACGTAATACTGTATGATTATAAATAAGATTGAACAAAGCTAGACGTAATACTGTATGATTATAAATAAGATTGAACAAAGCTAGACGTAATACTGTATGATTATAAATAAGATTGAACAAAGCTAGACGTAATACTATATGATTATAAATAAGATTGAACAAAGCTAGACGTAATACTATATGATTATAAATAAGATTGAACAAAGCTAGACGTAATACTATATGATTATAAATAAGATTGAACAAAGCTAGACGTAATACTATATGATTATAAATAAGATTGAACAAAGTTAGACGTAATACTATATGATTATAAATAAGATTGAACAAAGCTAGACGTAATACTATATGATTATAAATAAGATTGAACAAAGTTAGACGTAATACTATATGATTAGAAATAAGATTCAACAAAGCTAGACGTAATACTATATGATTAGAAATAAGATTGAACAAAGCTAGACGTAATACTATATGATTATAAATAAGATTGAACAAAGTTAGACGTAATACTATATGATTATAAATAAGATTGAACAAAGCTAGACTAGACGTAAATAAGATTGAACAAATAGACGTAATACTATATGATTATAAATAAGATTGAACAAAGCTAGACGTAATACTATATGATTATAAATAAGATTGAACAAAGCTAGACGTAATACTATATGATTAGAAATAAGATTGAACAAAGCTAGACGTAATACTATATGATTATAAATAAGATTGAACAAAGCTAGACGTAATACTATATGATTATAAATAAGATTGAACAAAGCTAGACGTAATACTGTATGATTATAAATAAGATTGAACAAAGCTAGACGTAATACTGTATGATTATAAATAAGATTGAACAAAGCTAGACGTAATACTGTATGATTATAAATAAGATTGAACAAAGCTAGACGTAATACTGTATGATTATAAATAAGATTGAACAAAGCTAGACGTAATACTGTATGATTATAAATAAGATTGAACAAAGCTAGACGTAATACTGTATGATTATAAATAACATTGAACAAAGCTAGACGTAATACTGTATGATTATAAATAAGATTGAACAAAGCTAGACGTAATACTGTATGATTATAAATAAGATTGAACAAAGCTAGACGTAATACTGTATGATTATAAATAACATTGAACAAAGCTAGACGTAATACTGTATGATTATAAATAAGATTGAACAAAGCTAGACGTAATACTGTATGATTATAAATAAGATTGAACAAAGCTAGACGTAATACTGTATGATTATAAATAAGATTGAACAAAGCTAGACGTAATACTATATGATTATAAATAAGATTGAACAAAGCTAGACGTAATACTATATGATTATAAATAAGATTAAACAAAGCTAGACGTAATACTATATGATTATGATTATAAATAAGATTGAACAAAGCTAGACGTAATACTATATGATTATAAATAAGATTGAACAAAGCTAGACGTAATACTATATGATTATAAATAAGATTGAACAAAGCTAGACGTAATACTATATGATTATAAATAAGATTGAACAAAGCTAGACGTAATACTATATGATTATAAATAAGATTGAACAAAGCTAGACGTAATACTATATGATTATAAATAAGATTTAGACGTAATACTAATGATTATAAATAAGAACAAAGCTAGACGTTATACTATATGATTAGAAATAAGATTGAACAAAGCTAGACGTAATACTATATGATTAGAAATAAGATTGAACAAAGCTAGACGTAATACTATATGATTAGAAATAAGATTGAACAAAGCTAGACGTAATACTATATGATTATAAATAAGATTGAACAAAGCTAGACGTAATACTATATGATTATAAATAAGATTGAACAAAGTTAGACGTAATACTATATGATTATAAATAAGATTGAACAAAGCTAGACGTAATACTGTATGATTATAAATAAGATTGAACAAAGTTAGACGTAATACTGTATGATTATAAATAAGATTGAACAAAGCTAGACGTAATACTGTATGATTATAAATAAGATTGAACAAAGCTAGACGTAATACTGTATGATTATAAATAACAATGAACAAAGCTAGACGTAATACTGTATGATTATAAATAAGATTGAACAAAGCTAGACGTAATACTGTATGATTATAAATAACATTGAACAAAGTTAGACGTAATACTGTATGATTATAAATAACATTGAACAAAGCTAGACGTAATACTGTATGATTATAAATAAGATTGAACAAAGCTAGACGTAATACTGTATGATTATAAATAACATTGAACAAAGCTAGACGTAATACTGTATGATTATAAATAAGATTGAACAAAGCTAGACGTAATACTGTATGATTATAAATAAGATTGAACAAAGCTAGACGTAATACTGTATGATTATAAATAAGATTGAACAAAGCTAGACGTAATACTGTATGATTATAAATAAGATTGAACAAAGCTAGACGTAATACTGTATGATTATAAATAAGATTGAACAAAGCTAGACGTAATACTATATGATTATAAATAAGATTGAACAAAGCTAGACGTAATACTATATGATTATAAATAAGATTGAACAAAGCTAGACGTAATACTATATGATTAGAAATAAGATTGAACAAAGCTAGACGTATACTACTATTGAACAAAGCTAGACGTAATACTACATGATTATAAATAAGATTGAACAAAGTTAGACGTAATACTATATGATTAGAAATAAGATTGAACAAAGCTAGACGTAATACTATATGATTATAAATAAGATTGAACAAAGTTAGACGTAATACTATATGATTAGAAATAAGATTAAACAAAGCTAGACGTAATACTATATGATTATAAATAAGATTGAACAAAGTTAGACGTAATACTATATGATTATAAATAAGATTGAACAAAGCTAGACGTAATACTGTATGATTATAAATAAGATTGAACAAAGCTAGACGTAATACTGTATGATTATAAATAAGATTGAACAAAGCTAGACGTAATACTGTATGATTATAAATAAGATTGAACAAAGTTAGACGTAATACTGTATGATTATAAATAAGATTGAACAAAGCTAGACGTAATACTGTATGATTATAAATAAGATTGAACAAAGCTAGACGTAATACTGTATGATTATAAATAAGATTGAACAAAGCTAGACGTAATACTGTATGATTATAAATAAGATTGAACAAAGCTAGACGTAATACTGTATGATTATAAATAAGATTGAACAAAGCTAGACGTAATACTGTATGATTATAAATAAGATTGAACAAAGCTAGACGTAATACTATATGATTATAAATAAGATTGAACAAAGCTAGACGTAATACTGTATGATTATAAATAAGATTGAACAAAGCTAGACGTAATACTGTATGATTATAAATAAGATTGAACAAAGCTAGACGTAATACTGTATGATTATAAATAAGATTGAACAAAGCTAGACGTAATACTATATGATTATAAATAAGATTGAACAAAGCTAGACGTAATACTATATGATTATAAATAAGATTGAACAAAGCTAGACGTAATACTGTATGATTATAAATAAGATTGAACAAAGCTAGACGTAATACTATATGATTATAAATAAGATTGAACAAAGCTAGACGTAATACTATATGATTATAAATAATTGAACAAAGCTAGACGTAATACTGTATGATTATAAATAAGATTGAACAAAGCTAGACGTAATACTATATGATTATAAATAAGATTGAACAAAGCTAGACGTAATACTATATGATTATAAATAAGATTGAACAAAGCTAGACGTAATACTATATGATTATAAATAAGATTGAACAAAGCTAGACGTAATACTATATGATTATAAATAAGATTGAACAAAGCTAGACGTAATACTATATGATTATAAATAAGATTGAACAAAGCTAGACGTAATACTATATGATTATAAATAAGATTGAACAAAGCTAGACGTAATACTATATGATTATAAATAAGATTGAACAAAGCTAGACGTAATACTATATGATTATAAATAAGATTGAACAAAGCTAGACGTAATACTATATGATTATAAATAAGATTGAACAAAGCTAGACGTAATACTATATGATTATAAATAAGATTGAACAAAGCTAGACGTAATACTATATGATTATAAATAAGATTGAACAAAGCTAGACGTAATACTATATGATTATAAATAAGATTGAACAAAGCTAGACGTAATACTATATGATTATAAATAAGATTGAACAAAGCTAGACGTAATACTATATGATTAGAAATAAGATTGAACAAAGCTAGACGTAATACTGTATGATTATAAATAAGATTGAACAAAGTTAGACGTAATACTGTATGATTATAAATAAGATTGAACAAAGCTAGACGTAATACTGTATGATTATAAATAACATTGAACAAAGCTAGACGTAATACTGTATGATTATAAATAAGATTGAACAAAGCTAGACGTAATACTGTATGATTATAAATAAGATTGAACAAAGCTAGACGTAATACTGTATGATTATAAATAACATTGAACAAAGTTAGACGTAATACAATGTGATTAGAAATAACATTGAACAAAGCTAGACGTAATACTGTATGATTATAAATAACATTGAACAAAGCTAGACGTAATACTGTATGATTATAAATAACATTGAACAAAGCTAGACGTAATACTGTATGATTATAAATAAGATTGAACAAAGCTAGACGTAATACTGTATGATTATAAATAACATTGAACAAAGTTAGACGTAATACTATATGATTATAAATAACATTGAACAAAGCTAGACGTAATACTGTATGATTATAAATAAGATTGAACAAAGCTAGACGTAATACTGTATGATTATAAATAAGATTGAACAAAGCTAGACGTAATACTATATGATTATAAATAAGATTGAACAAAGCTAGACGTAATACTATATGATTATAAATAAGATTGAACAAAGCTAGACGTAATACTATATGATTATAAATAAGATTGAACAAAGCTAGACGTAATACTATATGATTATAAATAAGATTGAACAAAGCTAGACGTAATACTATATGATTAGAAATAAGATTGAACAAATCTAGACGTAATACTATATGATTAGAAATAAGATTGAACAAAGCTAGACGTAATACTATATGATTATAAATAAGATTCAACAAAGTTAGACGTAATACTATATGATTATAAATAAGATTGAACAAAGCTAGACGTAATACTATAGACGTAATACTATATGATTATAAATAAGATTGAACAAAGCTAGACGTAATACTATATGATTATAAATAAGATTGAACAAAGCTAGACGTAATACTATATGATTATAAATAAGATTGAACAAAGCTAGACGTAATACTATATGATTATAAATAAGATTGAACAAAGCTAGACGTAATACTATATGATTATAAATAAGATTGAACAAAGCTAGACGTAATACTATATGATTATAAATAAGATTGAACAAAGCTAGACGTAATACTATATGATTATAAATAAGATTGAACAAAGCTAGACGTAATACTATATGATTATAAATAAGATTGAACAAAGCTAGACGTAATACTATATGATTATAAATAAGATTGAACAAAGCTAGACGTAATACTATATGATTATAAATAAGATTGAACAAAGTTAGACGTAATACTATATGATTATAAATAAATTGAACAAAGCTAGACGTAATACTGTATGATTATAAATAAGATTGAACAAAGCTAGACGTAATACTATATGATTATAAATAAGATTGAACAAAGCTAGACGTAATACTGTATGATTATAAATAAGATTGAACAAAGCTAGACGTAATACTGTATGATTATAAATAAGATTGAACAAAGCTAGAGGTAATACTGTATGATTATAAATAAGATTGAACAAAGCTAGACGTAATACTATATGATTATAAATAAGATTGAACAAAGCTAGACGTAATACTGTATGATTATAAATAAGATTGAACAAAGCTAGACGTAATACTATATGATTATAAATAAGATTGAACAAAGCTAGACGTAATACTATATGATTATAAATAAGATTGAACAAAGCTAGACGTAATACTATATGATTATAAATAAGATTGAACAAAGCTAGACGTAATACTATATGATTATAAATAAGATTGAACAAAGCTAGACGTAATACTATATGATTATAAATAAGATTGAACAAAGCTAGACGTAATACTATATGATTATAAATAAGATTGAACAAAGCTAGACGTAATACTATATGATTATAAATAAGATTGAACAAAGCTAGACGTAATACTATATGATTATAAATAAGATTGAACAAAGTTAGACGTAATACTATATGATTGTAAATAAGATTGAACAAAGCTAGACGTAATACTATATGATTATAAATAAAATTGAACAAAGCTAGACGTAATACTATATGATTATAAATAAGATTGAACAAAGCTAGACGTAATACTATATGATTATAAATAAGATTGAACAAAGCTAGACGTAATACTATATGATTATAAATAAGATTGAACAAAGCTAGACGTAATACTGTATGATTATAAATAAGATTGAACAAAGCTAGACGTAATACTATATGATTATAAATAAGATTGAACAAAGTTAGACGTAATACTATATGATTATAAATAAGATTGAACAAAGCTAGACGTAATACTGTATGATAATAAATAAGATTGAACAAAGTTAGACGTAATACTGTATGATTATAAATAAGATTGAACAAAGCTAGACGTAATACTGTATGATTACAAATAAGATTGAACAAAGCTAGACGTAATACTGTATGATTATAAATAACATTGAACAAAGCTAGACGTAATACTGTATGATTATAAATAAGATTGAACAAAGCTAGACGTAATACTGTATGATTATAAATAAGATTGAACAAAGCTAGACGTAATACTGTATGATTATAAATAAGATTGAACAAAGCTAGACGTAATACTGTATGATTATAAATAAGATTGAACAAAGCTAGACGTAATACTGTATGATTATAAATAAGATTGAACAAAGCTAGACGTAATACTGTATGATTATAAATAAGATTGAACAAAGCTAGACGTAATACTGTATGATTATAAATAAGATTGAACAAAGCTAGACGTAATACTGTATGATTATAAATAAGATTGAACAAAGCTAGACGTAATACTATATGATTATAAATAAGATTGAACAAAGCTAGACGTAATACTATATGATTATAAATAAGATTGAACAAAGCTAGACGTAATACTATATGATTATAAATAAGATTGAACAAAGCTAGACGTAATACTATATGATTATAAATAAGATTGAACAAAGCTAGACGTAATACTATATGATTATAAATAAGATTGAACAAAGCTAGACGTAATACTACATGATTATAAATAAGATTGAACAAATTAGACGTAATACTATATGATTATAAATAAGATTGAACAAAGCTAGACGTAATACTATATGATTATAAATAAGATTGAACAAAGCTAGACGTAATACTATATGATTATAAATAAGATTGAACAAAGCTAGACGTAATACTATATGATCATAAATAAGATAGAACAAAGTTAGACGTAATACTATATGATTATAAATAAGATTGAACAAAGCTAGACGTAATACTGTATGATTATAAATAAGATTGAACAAAGCTAGACGTAATACTGTATGATTATAAATAAGATTGAACAAAGCTAGACGTAATACTGTATGATTATAAATAAGATTGAACAAAGCTAGACGTAATACTGTATGATTATAAATAAGATTGAACAAAGCTAGACGTAATACTGTATGATTATAAATAAGATTGAACAAAGCTAGACGTAATACTGTATGATTATAAATAAGATTGAACAAAGCTAGACGTAATACTGTATGATTATAAATAAGATTGAACAAAGCTAGACGTAATACTATATGATTATAAATAAGATTGAACAAAGCTAGACGTAATACTATATGATTATAAATAAGATTGAACAAAGCTAGACGTAATACTATATGATTATAAATAAGATTGAACAAAGCTAGACGTAATACTATATGATTATAAATAAGATTGAACAAAGCTAGACGTAATACTATATGATTATAAATAAGATTGAACAAAGCTAGACGTAATACTATATGATTATAAATAAGATTGAACAAAGCTAGACGTAATACTATATGATTATAAATAAGATTGAACAAAGCTAGACGTAATACTATATGATTATAAATAAGATTGAACAAAGCTAGACGTAATACTATATGATTATAAATAAGATTGAACAAAGCTAGACGTAATACTATATGATTATAAATAAGATTGAACAAAGCTAGACGTAATACTATATGATTATAAATAAGATTGAACAAAGCTAGACGTAATACTATATGATTATAAATAAGATTGAACAAAGCTAGACGTAATACTATATGATTATAAATAAGATTGAACAAAGCTAGACGTAATACAAAGCTAGACGTAATACTATATGATTATAAATAAGATTGAACAAAGCTAGACGTAATACTATATGATTATAAATAAGATTGAACAAAGCTAGACGTAATACTATATGATTATAAATAAGATTGAACAAAGCTAGACGTAATACTATATGATTATAAATAAGATTGAACAAAGCTAGACGTAATACTATATGATTATAAATAAGATTGAACAAAGCTAGACGTAATACTATATGATTATAAATAAGATTGAACAAAGCTAGACGTAATACTACATGATTATAAATAAATTGAACAAAGCAAGACGTAATACTGTATGGTTATAAATAAGATTGAACAAAGCTAGACGTAATACTATATGATTATAAATAAGATTGAACAAAGTTAGACGTAATACTATATGATTATAAATAAGATTGATCAAAGCTAAACGTAATACTATATGATTATAAATAAGATTGAACAAAGCTAGACGTAATACTATATGATTATAAATAAGATTGAACAAAGCTAGACGTAATACTATATGATTATAAATAAGATTGAACAAAGCTAGACGTAATACTATATAATTATAAATAAGATTGAACAAAGCTAGACGTAATACTATATGATTATAAATAAGATTGAACAAAGCTAGACGTAATACTGTATGATTATAAATAAGATTGAACAAAGCTAGACGTAATACTATATGATTATAAATAAGATTGAACAAAGCTAGACGTAATACTATATGATTAGAAATAAGATTGAACAAAGTTAGACGTAATACTATATGATTATAAATAAATTGAACAAAGCTAGACGTAATACTGTATGATTATAAATAACATTGAACAAAGCTAGACGTAATACTGTATGATTATAAATAACATTGAACAAAGCTAGACGTAATACTGTATGATTATAAATAAGATTGAACAAAGCTAGACGTAATACTGTATGATTATAAATAAGATTGAACAAAGCTAGACGTAATACTATATGATTATAAATAAGATTGAACAAAGCTAGACGTAATACTGTATGATTATAAATAAGATTGAACAAAGCTAGACGTAATACTGTATGATTATAAATAAGATTGAACAAAGCTAGACGTAATACTGTATGATTATAAATAAGATTGAACAAAGCTAGACGTAATACTGTATGATTATAAATAAGATTGAACAAAGCTAGACGTAATACTATATGATTATAAATAAATTGAACAAAGCTAACGTAATAAGATTATAAATAGAACAAAGCTAGACGTAATACTATATGATTATAAATAAGATTGAACAAAGCTAGACGTAATACTATATGATTATAAATAAGATTGAACAAAGCTAGACGTAATACTATATGATTATAAATAAGATTGAACAAAGCTAGACGTAATACTATATGATTATAAATAAGATTGAACAAAGCTAGACGTAATACTATATGATTATAAATAAGATTGAACAAAGCTAGACGTAATACTATATGATTATAAATAAGATTGAACAAAGCTAGACGTAATACTATATGATTATAAATAAGATTGAACAAAGCTAGACGTAATACTATATGATTATAAATAAGATTGAACAAAGCTAGACGTAATACTATATGATTATAAATAAGATTGAACAAAGCTAGACGTAATACTATATGATTATAAATAAGATTGAACAAAGTTAGACGTAATACTATATGATTATAAATAAGATTGAACAAAGCTAGACGTAATACTATATGATTATAAATAAGATTGAACAAAGCTAGACGTAATACTATATGATTATAAATAAGATTGAACAAAGCTAGACGTAATACTGTATGATTATAAATAAGATTGAACAAAGCTAGACGTAATACTGTATGATTATAAATAACATTGAACAAAGCTAGACGTAATACTGTATGATTATAAATAAGATTGAACAAAGCTAGACGTAATACTGTATGATTATAAATAAGATTGAACAAAGCTAGACGTAATACTGTATGATTATAAATAAGATTGAACAAAGCTAGACGTAATACTGTATGATTATAAATAAGATTGAACAAAGCTAGACGTAATACTGTATGATTATAAATAAGATTGAACAAAGCTAGACGTAATACTGTATGATTATAAATAAGATTGAACAAAGCTAGACGTAATACTGTATGATTATAAATAAGATTGAACAAAGCTAGACGTAATACTGTATGATTATAAATAAGATTGAACAAAGCTAGACGTAATACTGTATGATTATAAATAAGATTGAACAAAGCTAGACGTAATACTGTATGATTATAAATAAGATTGAACAAAGCTAGACGTAATACTATATGATTATAAATAAGATTGAACAAAGCTAGACGTAATACTATATGATTATAAATAAGATTGAACAAAGCTAGACGTAATACTATATGATTAGAAATAAGATTGAACAAAGCTAGACGTAATACTATATGATTATAAATAAGATTGAACAAAGCTAGACGTAATACTATATGATTATAAATAAGATTGAACAAAGGTAGACGTAATACTATATGATTATAAATAAGATTGAACAAAGCTAGACGTAATACTATATGATTATAAATAAGATTGAACAAAGTTAGACGTAATACTATATGATTATAAATAAGATTGAACAAAGCTAGACGTAATACTATATGATTATAAATAAGATTGAACAAAGCTAGACGTAATACTATATGATTATAAATAAGATTGAACAAAGCTAGACGTAATACTATATGATTATAAATAAGATTGAACAAAGCTAGACGTAATACTATATGATTATAAATAAGATTGAACAAAGTAATACTATATGATTATAAATAGACGTAATACTATATGATTATAAATAAGATTGAACAAAGCTAGACGTAATACTATATGATTATAAATAAGATTGAACAAAGCTAGACGTAATACTGTATGATTATAAATAAGATTGAACAAAGCTAGACGTAATACTGTATGATTATAAATAAGATTGAACAAAGCTAGACGTAATACTGTATGATTATAAATAAGATTGAACAAAGCTAGACGTAATACTGTATGATTATAAATAAGATTGAACAAAGCTAGACGTAATACTGTATGATTATAAATAAGATTGAACAAAGCTAGACGTAATACTGTATGATTATAAATAAGATTGAACAAAGCTAGACGTAATACTGTATGATTATAAATAAGATTGAACAAAGCTAGACGTAATACTGTATGATTATAAATAAGATTGAACAAAGCTAGACGTAATACTGTATGATTATAAATAAGATTGAACAAAGATTATAAATAAGAACGCTAGACGTAATACTATATGATTATAAATAAGATTGAACAAAGCTAGACGTAATACTATATGATTAAATAAATAAGATTGAACAAAGCTAGACGTAATACTATATGATTATAAATAAGATTGAACAAAGCTAGACGTAATACTATATGATTATAAATAAGATTGAACAAAGCTAGACGTAATACTATATGATTATAAATAAGATTGAACAAAGCTAGACGTAATACTATATGATTATAAATAAGATTGAACAAAGCTAGACGTAATACTATATGATTATAAATAAGATTGAACAAAGCTAGACGTAATACTACAAATGATTATAAATAAGATTGAACAAAGCTAGACGTAATACTATATGATTATAAATAAGATTGAACAAAGCTAGACGTAATACTATATGATTATAAATAAGATTGAACAAAGCTAGACGTAATACTGTATGATTATAAATAAGATTGAACAAAGCTAGACGTAATACTGTATGATTATAAATAAGATTGAACAAAGCTAGACGTAATACTGTATGATTATAAATAAGATTGAACAAAGCTAGACGTAATACTGTATGATTATAAATAAGATTGAACAAAGCTAGACGTAATACTGTATGATTATAAATAAGATTGAACAAAGCTAGACGTAATACTGTATGATTATAAATAAGATTGAACAAAGCTAGACGTAATACTGTATGATTATAAATAAGATTGAACAAAGCTAGACGTAATACTATATGATTATAAATAAGATTGAACAAAGCTAGACGTAATACTGTATGATTATAAATAAGATTGAACAAAGCTAGACGTAATACTGTATGATTATAAATAAGATTGAACAAAGCTAGACGTAATACTATATGATTATAAATAAGATTGAACAAAGCTAGACGTAATACTATATGATTATAAATAAGATTGAACAAAGCTAGACGTAATACTGTATGATTATAAATAAGATTGAACAAAGCTAGACGTAATACTATATGATTATAAATAAGATTGAACAAAGCTAGACGTAATACTATATGATTATAAATAAGATTGAACAAAGCTAGACGTAATACTATATGATTATAAATAAGATTGAACAAAGCTAGACGTAATACTATATGATTATAAATAAGATTGAACAAAGCTAGACGTAATACTATATGATTATAAATAAGATTGAACAAAGCTAGACGTAATACTATATGATTATAAATAAGATTGAACAAAGCTAGACGTAATACTATATGATTATAAATAAGATTGAACAAAGCTAGACGTAATACTATATGATTATAAATAAGATTGAACAAAGCTAGACGTAATACTATATGATTATAAATAAGATTGAACAAAGCTAGACGTAATACTATATGATTATAAATAAGATTGAACAAAGCTAGACGTAATACTATATGATTATAAATAAGATTGAACAAAGCTAGACGTAATACTATATGATTATAAATAAGATTGAACAAAGCTAGACGTAATACTATATGATTATAAATAAGATTGAACAAAGCTAGACGTAATACTATATGATTATAAATAAGATTGAACAAAGCTAGACGTAATACTATATGATTATAAATAAGATTGAACAAAGCTAGACGTAATACTATATGATTATAAATAAGATTGAACAAAGCTAGACGTAATACTATATGATTATAAATAAGATTGAACAAAGCTAGACGTAATACTATATGATTATAAATAAGATTGAACAAAGCTAGACGTAATACTATATGATTATAAATAAGATTGAACAAAGCTAGACGTAATACTATATGATTATAAATAA
>NW_027467777.1:1670689-1708893 GCF_004210375.1 Tachypleus tridentatus
CAAACTTCTAATACACACACATATACACGTACACTTAACAAACTTCTAATACACATAATATATACACGTGCCACTTCTAATGTAAACTTCTCGTACAAGGCACACACATATACAATACATTAATAAACTTCTTACAAATTAATACAATATACACGTACACTTAAATAAACTTCTAATACTAATACATATACACGTACACTCTTAACAAACTTCTAACACACACACATATACACGTACAATCTAACAAACTTCTAATACACACATATATACACGTACAATTTTAACAAACTTCTTAATAATAATAATAATATATACACGTACACTTAACAAACTTCTAATACACACACACATATACTAATGTACACTTAAACAAACTTCTAACACACACATATACACGTACATCTTAACAAACTTCTAACACACACATATATACGTACAATTTAAGAAACTTCTAATATTAACACATATACATGTACACTTAACAAACTTCTAACAAACTTCTACATAATACACTATATACACGTACACTTAAGAAACTTCTTCTAATACACACATATACACGTACACTTAAAAACTTCTAATACACACACATATACATCGTACACTTAACAAACTTCTAATACACACACACATATACACGTACACTTAACAAACTTCTAATACTAATAACACATATACACACATACACTTAACAAACTTCTAATACACATATATACATCGTACGTTTAACAAACTTCTAATAATACACACACATATACACGTACACTTAACACTTTAATCTACCTAATACACAATAATAACGCTATAATATTTAACACACTTCTAATAATACAATACAATATATACACGTACACTTAACACACTTCTAATACACACACATATACACACGTACACTTAACAAATATCTCTAATACACATATACACGTACACTTAACAAACTTCTAATACAATATATACGCGACACTTAACACACTTCTAATACACACACATATATACAATGCACACTTCTAACAAACTTCTATACACACATATATACACGTACAATTCTAACACACTTCTATAATACACACACATATATACACGTACACTTAACAAACTTAATATAATAATACATATATACATGCGTACACTCCTAACATTGAACTTCTAATACACACATATATACACGTACACTTAACAAACTTTCTAATACATACACATATATATCGTACACTTAACACACTTCTAATACTAACAATACATATACACGTACACTTAACAAACTTCTAATACACACACATATACACGTACACTTAATAAACTTCTAATACATTATACATATACACGTACACTTAACAAACTTCTAATACACATACATATACACGTACACTTAACAAACTTCTAATACACACACATATACACGTACACTTAACAAACTTCTAATAGACACACATATACACGTACACTTAACAAACTTCTAATACACACACATATACACGTACACTTAACAAACTTCTAATACACACACACATATACACGTACACTTAACAAACTTCTAATACTTTAACAAAAAAACTTCTAATACACACACATATACACGTACACTTAACAAACTTCTAATACACACACATATACACGTACACTTAACAAACTTCTAATACACACACATATACACGTACACTTAACAAACTTCTAATACACACACATATACACGTACACTTGAAAACTTCTAATACACACACATATACACGTACACTTAACACAAACCTATATACACACACATATATACACGTACACTTAACAAACTTCTAATACACATAATATATACACGTACACTTAACAAACTTCTAATATTAACACCATATACACGTACACTTCTAACAAACTTCTAATACACACATATATACACGTACACTTAACAAACTTCTAATACACACACATATATACACGTACACTTAACAAACTTCTAATACACACACATATACACGTACACTTAACAAACTTCTAATACTACATACATATACACGTACACTTAACAAACTTCTAATTACACACACACATATACACGTACACTTAATAAACTTCTAATACACACAATAATAATATATACACGTACACTTAACAAACTTCTAATACACACACATATACACGTACACTTAACAAACTTCTAAACACACACATATACATCAAAACGTTAATTTAACAAACTTCTAATACACAATACATATATACGTACACTTAACAAACTTAATACACACAACATATACACGTACACTTAACAAACTTCTAATACACAACATATACACGTACACTTAACAAACTTCTAATACACACACATATACACGTACACTTAACAAACTTCTAATACACACACATATACACGTACACTTAACAAACTTCTAATACATAATATACACGTACACTTAACAAACTTCTAATACATACACATATACACGTACACTTAATAAACTTCTAATACACACACAATATATACACGTACACTTAACAAACTTCTAATACACACACATATACACGTACACTTAACAAACTTCTAATACATACATATACACGTACACTTAACATTAACTTCTAATACACACACATATACATCGTACACTTAACAAACTTCTAATACACATACATATACACGTACACTTAACAAACTTCTAATACATACATATATACACGTACACTTAACAAACTTTATACTAATACACACATATACACGTACACTTAACAAACTTCTAATACACACATATATACACGTACACTTAACAAACTTTCTAATACACACACATATACACGTACACCTTAATAAACTTCTAATACAATAATACATATACACGTACACTTAACAAACTTCTAATATTACACACATATACACGTACAACTCTCTAACAAACTTCTAACACACACATAATATATACACGTACACTTAACAAACTTCTAATACATACACATATACATCGTACACTTAACAAACTTCTAATACACACATATACACGTACACTTAATAAACTTCTAATACATATCACTAAAACTTCTATATACACGTACACTTTAACAAACTTCTAATAACACTAATACATATACACGTACACTTAACAAACCTTAAACTTCTAATACACACACATATACACGTACACTTAACAAACTTCTAATAATACACACATATACACGTACACTTAACAAACTTCTTAATACACACACTATATACACGTACACTTAACAAACTTCTAATACACACACATATACACGTACACTTAACAAACTTCTAATACACACACATATACACGTACACTTAACAAACTTCTAATATTACACACATATACACGTACACTTAACAAACTTCTAATACACACACATATACACGTACACTTAACAAACTTCTAACACACACATATAATAATACACACACACACGTACACTTAACAAACTTCTAATACACATATACATATATACTGAAAACTTCTACACACACATATACACGTACACCTAACAAACTTCTAACATTACATATACACGTACACTTAACAAACTTCTAATACACACACATATACACGTACACTTAACAAACTTCTAATACATACACACATATACACGTACACTTAACAAACTTCTAATACACACACATATACACGTACACTTAACAAACTTCTAATACACACACATATACACGTACACTTAACAAACTTCTAATACACACATATACACGTACACGTACACTTAACAAACTTCTAATACACGTACACTTAACAAACTATAATTTACGTACACTTAACAAACTTCTAATACACACATATACACGTACACTTAACAAACTTCTAATACACACACATATACACGTACACTTAACAAACTTCTAATACAATACACACATATACACGTACACTTAACAAACTTCTAATACACACATATATATACACGTACACTTAACAAACTTCTAATACACAATACATATATACACGTACACTTAACAAACTTCTAATACACACACATATACACGTACACTTAACAAACTTCTAATACACACACATATACACGTACACTTAACAAACTTCTAATACACACACACATATACACGTACACTCTAACAAACTTCTAATACACACACATATACACGTACACTTAACAAACTTCTAATACACACACATATACACACGTATACACTTTAACAAACTTCTAATACACACACATATACACGTACACTTAACAAACTTCTAATACACACACACATACACGTACACTTAACAAACTTCTAATACACACACATATACACGTACACTTAACAAACTTCTAATACACACATATACACGTACACTTAACAAACTTCTAATACACACACATATACACGTACACTTAACAAACTTCTAATACACACACATATACACGTACACTTAACAAACTTCTAACACACACATATACACGTACACTTAACAAACTTCTAATACACATACACATATATACACGTACACTTAACAAACTTAATACACATAACATACACGTACACAAACTATACACGCATATAACTACACTTAACAAACTTCTAATACACACATATACACGTACACTTAACAAACTTCTAATACACACACATATACACGTACACTTAACAAACTTCTAATACACACACATATACACGTACACTTAACAAACTTCTAATACACACACATATACACGTACACTTAACAAACTTCTAATACACACACATATACACGTACACTTAACAAACTTCTAATACACACATATACACGTACACTTAACAAACTTCTAATACACATAACATATACACGTACACTTAACAAACTTCTAATACACACACATATACACGTACACTTAACAAACTTCTAATACACACACATATACACGTACACTTAACAAACTTCTAATACACATACATATACACGTACACTTAACAAACTTCTAATACACACACATATACACGTACACTTAACAAACTTCTAATACACACACATATACACGTACACTTAACAAACTTCTAATACACACACACATATACACGTACACTTAACAAACTTCTAATACACATACACATATACACGTACACTTAACAAACTTCTAATACACACACATATACACGTACACTTAACAAACTTCTAATACACACACAACATATACACGTACACTTAACAAACTTCTAATACACACACATATACACGTACACTTAACAAACTTCTAATACACACACATATACACGTACACTTAACAAACTTCTAATACACACACATATACACGTACACTTAACAAACTTCTAATACACACACATATACACGTACACTTAACAAACTTCTAATACACACACATATACACGTACACTTAACAAACTTCTAATACACAACACATATACACGTACACTTAACAAACTTCTAATACACACATATACACGTACACCTAACAAACTTCTAATACACACACATATACACGTACACTTAACAAACTTCTAATACACACACATATACACGTACACTTAACAAACTTCTAATACAATACACATATATACACGTACACTTAACAAACTTCTAATACAACATATATACACGTACACTTAACAAACTTCTAATACACACACATATACACGTACACTTAACAAACTTCTAACACACACACATATACACGTACACTTAACAAACTTCTAATACACACACATATACACGTACACTTAACAAACTTCTAATACACACATATACACGTACACTTAACAAACTTCTAATACACACACATATACACGTACACTTAACAAACTTCTAATACACACACATATACACGTACACTTAACAAACTTCTAATACAATACACATATACACGTACACTTAACAAACTTCTAATACACACACATATACACGTACACTTAACAAACTTCTAATACACACACATATACACGTACACTTAACAAACTTCTAATACACACACATATACACGTACACTTAACAAACTTCTAATACACACATATATACACGTACACGTAACAAACTTCTAATACACACACTATCTAACTTAACAAACTTCTAATACACACATATACACGTACACTTAACAAACTTCTAATACACACACATATACACGTACACTTAACAAACTTCTAATACACACACATATACACGTACACTTAACAAACTTCTAATACACACACATATACACGTACACTTAACAAACTTCTAATACACACACATATACACGTACACTTAACAAACTTCTAATACACACACATATACACGTACACTTAACAAACTTCTAATACACACACATATACACGTACACTTAACAAACTTCTAATACACACACATATACACGTACACTTAACAAACTTCTAATACACACACATATACACGTACACTTAACAAACTTCTAATACATAATAACATATACACGTACACTTAACAAACTTCTAATACACACACATATACACGTACACTTAACAAACTTCTAATACACACACATATACACGTACACTTAACAAACTTCTAATACACACACATATACACGTACACTTAACAAACTTCTAATACACACACATATACACGTACACTTAACAAACTTCTAATACACACACACTTATAATACACACACATATACACGTACACTTAACAAACTTCTAACACACACATATATACACGTACACTTAACAAACTTCTAATACACACACATATACACGTACACTTAACAAACTTCTAATACACACACATATACACGTACACTTAACAAACTTCTAATACACACATATATACACGTACACTTAACAAACTTCTAATACACACACATATACACGTACACTTAACAAACTTCTAATACACACACATATACACGTACACTTAACAAACTTCTAATACACACACATATACACGTACACTTAACAAACTTCTAATATACACACATATACACGTACACTTAACAAACTTCTAATACACACACATATACACGTACACTTAACAAACTTCTAATACACACACATATACACGTACACTTAACAAACTTCTAATACACACATATATACACGTACACTTAACAAACTTCTAATACACACACATATACACGTACACTTAACAAACTTCTAATACACACACATATACACGTACACTTAACAAACTTCTAATACACACACATATACACGTACACTTAACAAACTTCTAATACACACACATATACACGTACACTTAACAAACTTCTAATAACACACACACACATATACACGTACACTTAACAAACTTCTAATACACACACATATACACGTACACTTAACAAACAAACTTACACTTAACTTCTAATACACACACATATACACGTACACTTAACAAACTTCTAATACACACACATATACACGTACACTTAACAAACTTCTAATACACACACATATACACGTACACTTAACAAACTTCTAATACACACACATATACACGTACACTTAACAAACTTCTAATACACACACATATACACGTACACTTAACAAACTTCTAATACACACACATATACACGTACACTTAACAAACTTCTAATACACACACATATACACGTACACTTAACAAACTTCTAATACACACATATACATATACACGTACAAACTTCTAACAAACTTCTAATACACACACATATACACGTACACTTAACAAACTTCTAATACACACACATATACACGTACACTTAACAAACTTCTAATACACACACATATACACGTACACTTAACAAACTTCTAATACACACACATATACACGTACACTTAACAAACTTCTAATACACACACATATACACGTACACTTAACAAACTTCTAATACACACACATATACACGTACACTTAACAAACTTCTAATACACACACATATACACGTACACTTAACAAACTTCTAATACACACATATACACGTACACTTAACAAACTTCTAATACACACACATATACACGTACACTTAACAAACTTCTAATACACACACATATACACGTACACTTAACAAACTTCTAATACACACACATATACACGTACACTTGAAAACTTCTAATACACACACATATACACGTACACTTAACAAACTTCTAATACACACACATATACACGTACACTTAACAAACTTCTAATACACACACATATACACGTACACTTAACAAACTTCTAATACACACATATACACGTACACTTAACAAACTTCTAATACACACACATATACACGTACACTTAACAAACTTCTAATACACACACATATACACGTACACTTAACAAACTTCTAATACACACACATATACACGTACACTTAACAAACTTCTAATACACACACATATACACGTACACTTAACAAACTTCTAATACACACATATACACGTACACTTAACAAACTTCTAATACACACAATAATATATACACGTACACTTAACAAACTTCTAATACACACACATATACACGTACACTTAACAAACTTCTAATACACACACGTATATACACACACACATATAACAAACAATACTTCACGTACACTTAACAAACTTCTAATACACACACATATACACGTACACTTAACAAACTTCTAATACACACACATATACACGTACACTTAACAAACTTCTAATACACACACATATACACGTACACTTAACAAACTTCTAATACACACACATATACACGTACACTTAACAAACTTCTAATACACACACATATACACGTACACTTAACAAACTTCTAATACACACACATATATACACGTACACTTAACAAACTTCTAATACACACATATACACGTACACTTAACAAACTTCTAATACACACACATATACACGTACACTTAACAAACTTCTAATACACACACATATACACGTACACTTAACAAACTTCTAATACATACACATATACACGTACACTTAACAAACTTCTAATACACACACATATACACGTACACTTAACAAACTTCTAATACACACACATATACACGTACACTTAACAAACTTCTAACACACACATATATACACGTACACTTAACAAACTTCTAATACACACACATATACACGTACACTTAACAAACTTCTAATACACACACATATACACGTACACTTAACAAACTTCTAATACACACACATATACACGTACACTTAACAAACTTCTAATACACACACATATACACGTACACTTAACAAACTTCTAATACACACACATATACACGTACACTTAACAAACTTCTAATACACACACATATACACGTACACTTAACAAACTTCTAATACACACACATATACACGTACACTTAACAAACTTCTAATACACACACATATACACGTACACTTAACAAACTTCTAATACACACACATATACACGTACACTTAACAAACTTCTAATACACACACATATACACGTACACTTAACAAACTTCTAATACACACACATATACACGTACACTTAACAAACTTCTAATACACACACATATACACGTACACTTAACAAACTTCTAATACACACACATATACACGTACACTTAACAAACTTCTAATACACACACATATACACGTACACTTAACAAACTTCTAATACACACACATATACACGTACACTTAACAAACTTCTAATACACACACATATACACGTACACTTAACAAACTTCTAATACACACACATATACACGTACACTTAACAAACTTCTAATACACACACATATACACGTACACTTAACAAACTTCTAATACACACACATATACACGTACACTTAACAAACTTCTAATACACACACATATACACGTACACTTAACAAACTTCTAATACACACACATATACACGTACACTTAACAAACTTCTAATACACACACATATACACGTACACTTAACAAACTTCTAATACACACACATATACACGTACACTTAACAAACTTCTAATACACACACATATACACGTACACTTAACAAACTTCTAATACACACACATATACACGTACACTTAACAAACTTCTAATACACACACATATACACGTACACTTAACAAACTTCTAATACACACACATATACACGTACACTTAACAAACTTCTAATACACACACATATACACGTACACTTAACAAACTTCTAATACACACACATATACACGTACACTTAACAAACTTCTAATACACACACATATACACGTACACTTAACAAACTTCTAATACACACACATATACACGTACACTTAACAAACTTCTAATACACACATACACATATACACGTACACTTAACAAACTTCTAATACACACACATATACACGTACACTTAACAAACTTCTAATACACACACATATACACGTACACTTAACAAACTTCTAATACACACACATATACACGTACACTTAACAAACTTCTAATACACACACATATACACGTACACTTAACAAACTTCTAATACACACACATATACACGTACACTTAACAAACTTCTAATAACACAATACACATATACACGTACACTTAACAAACTTCTAATACACACACATATACACGTACACTTAACAAACTTCTAATACACACACATATACACGTACACTTAACAAACTTCTAATACACACACATATACACGTACACTTAACAAACTTCTAATACACACACATATACACGTACACTTAACAAACTTCTAATACACACATATACATATACACGTACACTTAACAAACTTCTAATACACACACATATACACGTACACTTAACAAACTTCTAATACACACACATATACACGTACACTTAACAAACTTCTAACACACACACATATACACGTACACTTAACAAACTTCTAATACACACACATATACACGTACACTTAACAAACTTCTAATACACACACATATACACGTACACTTAACAAACTTCTAATACACACACATATACACGTACACTTAACAAACTTCTAATACACACACATATACACGTACACTTAACAAACTTCTAATACACACACATATACACGTACACTTAACAAACTTCTAATACACACACATACACACACATTATACACTTCTAATACACACTATAACACTTAACAAACTTCTAATACTTCTAACAAACTTCTACACACATATACACGTACACTTAACAAACTTCTAATACACACATACATATACACGTACACTTAACAAACTTCTAATACACACACATATACACGTACACTTAACAAACTTCTAATACACACACATATACACGTACACTTAACAAACTTCTAATACACACACATATACACGTACACTTAACAAACTTCTAATACACACACATATACACGTACACTTAACAAACTTCTAATACACACACATATACACGTACACTTAACAAACTTCTAATACACACACATATACACGTACACTTAACAAACTTCTAATACACACACATATACACGTACACTTAACAAACTTCTAATACACACACATATACACGTACACTTAACAAACTTCTAATACACACACATATACACGTACACTTAACAAACTTCTAATACACACACATATACACGTACACTTAACAAACTTCTAATACACACACATATACACGTACACTTAACAAACTTCTAATACACACACATATACACGTACACTTAACAAACTTCTAACACACACATATATACACGTACACTTAACAAACTTCTAATACACACATATATACACGTACACTTAACAAACTTCTAACACACACATATATACACGTACACTTAACAAACTTCTAATACACACACATATACACGTACACTTAACAAACTTCTAATACACACACATATACACGTACACTTAACAAACTTCTAATACACACACATATACACGTACACTTAACAAACTTCTAATACACACACATATACACGTACACTTAACAAACTTCTAATACACACATATATACACGTACACTTAACAAACTTCTAATACACACACATATACACGTACACTTAACAAACTTCTAATACACACATATATACACGTACACTTAACAAACTTCTAATACACACACATATACACGTACACTTAACAAACTTCTACACATATACACGTACACTTAACAAACTTCTAATACACACACATATACACGTACACTTAACAAACTTCTAATACACACACATATACACGTACACTTAACAAACTTCTAATACACACATATACACGTACACTTAACAAACTTCTAATACACACACATATACACGTACACTTAACAAACTTCTAATACACACACATATACACGTACACTTAACAAACTTCTAATACACACACATATACACGTACACTTAACAAACTTCTAATACACACACATATACACGTACACTTAACAAACTTCTAATACACACACACATATACACGTACACCAAACAAACTTCTAACACACACATATATACACGTACACTTAACAAACTTCTAATACACACACATATACACGTACACTTAACAAACTTCTAATACACACACATATACACGTACACTTAACAAACTTCTAATACACACATATATACACGTACACTTAACAAACTTTCTAATACACGTACACTTAACAAACTTCTAATACACACACATATACACGTACACTTAACAAACTTCTAATACACACACATATACACGTACACTTAACAAACTTCTAATACACACACATATACACGTACACTTAACAAACTTCTAATACACACACATATACACGTACACTTAACAAACTTCTAATACACACACATATACACGTACACTTAACAAACTTCTAATACACACACATATACACGTACACTTAACAAACTTCTAATACACACACATATACACGTACACTTAACAAACTTCTAATACACACAACACACTATACACGTACACTTAACAAACTTCTAATACACACACATATACACGTACACTTAACAAACTTCTAATACACACACATATACACGTACACTTAACAAACTTCTAATACACACACATATACACGTACACTTAACAAACTTCTAATACACACACATATACACGTACACTTAACAAACTTCTAATACACACACATATACACGTACACTTAACAAACTTCTAATACACACACATATACACGTACACTTAACAAACTTCTAATACACACATATACACGTACACTTAACAAACTTCTAATACACACACATATACACGTACACTTAACAAACTTCTAATACACACACATATACACGTACACTTAACAAACTTCTAATACACACACATATACACGTACACTTAACAAACTTCTAATACACACACATATACACGTACACTTAACAAACTTCTAACACACACATATACACGTACACTTAACAAACTTCTAATACACACACATATACACGTACACTTAACAAACTTCTAATACACAATATACACGTACACTTAACAAACTTCTAATACACACACATATACACGTACACTTAACAAACTTCTAATACACACACATATACACGTACACTTAACAAACTTCTAATACACACACATATACACGTACACTTAACAAACTTCTAATACACACACATATACACGTACACTTAACAAACTTCTAATACACACACATATACACGTACACTTAACAAACTTCTAATACACACACATATACACGTACACTTAACAAACTTCTAATACACACACATATATACACGTACACTTAACAAACTTCTAATACACACACATATACACGTACACTTAACAAACTTCTAATACACACACATATACACGTACACTTAACAAACTTCTAATACACACACATATACACGTACACTTAACAAACTTCTAATACACACACATATACACGTACACTTAACAAACTTCTAATACACACACATATACACGTACACTTAACAAACTTCTAATACACACACATATACACGTACACTTAACAAACTTCTAATACACACATATACACGTACACTTAACAAACTTCTAATACACACACATATACACGTACACTTAACAAACTTCTAATACACACACATATACACGTACACTTAACAAACTTCTAATACACACACATATACACGTACACTTAACAAACTTCTAATACACACACATATACACGTACACTTAACAAACTTCTAATACACACACATATATACACGTACACTTAACAAACTTCTAATACACACACATATACACGTACACTTAACAAACTTCTAATACACACATACATATACACTTAACACTTCTAATACACACATACACGTACACTTCTAATACACACACATATACACGTACACTTAACAAACTTCTAATACACACACATATACACGTACACTTAACAAACTTCTAATACACACACATATACACGTACACTTAACAAACTTCTAATACACACACATATACACGTACACTTAACAAACTTCTAACACACACATATATACACGTACACTTAACAAACTTCTAATACACACACATATACACGTACACTTAACAAACTTCTAATACACTAATACATATACATATACACGTACACTTAACAAACTTCTAATACACACACATATACACGTACACTTAACAAACTTCTAATACACACACATATACACGTACACTTAACAAACTTCTAATACACACACATATACACGTACACTTAACAAACTTCTAATACACACACATATACACGTACACTTAACAAACTTCTAATACACACACATATACACGTACACTTAACAAACTTCTAATACACACACATATACACGTACACTTAACAAACTTCTAATACACACACATATACACGTACACTTAACAAACTTCTAATACATACACATATACACGTACACTTAACAAACTTCTAATACACACACATATACACGTACACTTAACAAACTTCTAATACACACACATATACACGTACACTTAACAAACTTCTAATACACACACATATACACGTACACTTAACAAACTTCTAATACACACACATATATATACACGTACACTTAACAAACTTCTAATACACACACATATACACGTACACTTAACAAACTTCTAATACACACACACATATACACGTACACTAAACAAACTTCTAACACACACATATATACACGTACACTTAACAAACTTCTAATACACACACATATACACGTACACTTAACAAACTTCTAATACACACACATATACACGTACACTTAACAAACTTCTAATACACACACATATACACGTACACTTAACAAACTTCTAATACACACACATATACACGTACACTTAACAAACTTCTAATACACACACATATACACGTACACTTAACAAACTTCTAATACACACACATATACACACGTACACTTAACAAACTTCTAATACACACACATATACACGTACACTTAACAAACTTCTAATACACACACATATACACGTACACTTAACAAACTTCTAATACACACACATATACACGTACACTTAACAAACTTCTAATACACACACATATACACGTACACTTAACAAACTTCTAATACACACACATATACACGTACACTTAACAAACTTCTAATACACACACATATACACGTACACTTAACAAACTTCTAATACACACACATATACACGTACACTTAACAAACTTCTAATACACACACATATACACGTACACTTAACAAACTTCTAATACACACACATATACACGTACACTTAACAAACTTCTAATACACACACATATACACGTACACTTAACAAACTTCTAATACACACACATATACACGTACACTTAACAAACTTCTAATACACACACATATACACGTACACTTAACAAACTTCTAATACACACACATATACACGTACACTTAACAAACTTCTAATACACACACATATACACGTACACTTAACAAACTTCTAATACACACACATATACACGTACACTTAACTTCTAATACACACTATACACGTACATTAACAAACTTCTAATACACACATATACACGTACACTTAACAAACTTCTAATACACACACATATACACGTACACTTAACAAACTTCTAATACACACACATATACACGTACACTTAACAAACTTCTAATACACACACATATACACGTACACTTAACAAACTTCTAATACACACACATATACACGTACACTTAACAAACTTCTAATACACACACATATACACGTACACTTAACAAACTTCTAATACACACACATATACACGTACACTTAACAAACTTCTAATACACACACATATACACGTACACTTAACAAACTTCTAATACACACACATATACACGTACACTTAACAAACTTCTAATACACACACATATACACGTACACTTAACAAACTTCTAATACACACACATATACACGTACACTTAACAAACTTCTAATACACACACATATACACGTACACTTAACAAACTTCTAATACACACATACATATACACGTACACTTAACAAACTTCTAATACACACACATATACACGTACACTTAACAAACTTCTAATACACACACATATACACGTACACTTAACAAACTTCTAATACACACACATATACACGTACACTTAACAAACTTCTAATACACACACATATACACGTACACTTAACAAACTTCTAATATACACACATATACACGTACACTTAACAAACTTCTAATACACACACATATACACGTACACTTAACAAACTTCTAATACACACACATATACACGTACACTTAACAAACTTCTAATACACACACATATACACGTACACTTAACAAACTTCTAATACACACACATATACACGTACACTTAACAAACTTCTAACACACACATATATACACGTACACTTAACAAACTTCTAATACACACACATATACACGTACACTTAACAAACTTCTAATACACACATATATACACGTACACTTAACAAACTTCTAATACACACATATATACACGTACACTTAACAAACTATACACGTACACTTAACAAACTTCTAATATACACACACATACACGTACACTTAACAATACACACTTATACACGTACACTTAACAAACTTCTAATAATACACGTACACTTAACAAACTTCTAATACACACACACGTACACTTAACAAACTTCTAATACACACACATATACACGTACACTTAACAAACTTCTAATACACACACATATACACGTACACTTAACAAACTTCTAACACACACACATATACACGTACACTTAACAAACTTCTAATACACACACATATACACGTACACTTAACAAACTTCTAATACACACACATATATACACGTACACTTAACAAACTTCTAATACACACATATACACGTATACTTAACAAACTTAACAAACTTCTAATACACACATATACACGTACACTTAAGAAACTTCTAATACACACATATACACGTACACTTAACAAACTTCTAATACACACACATATACACGTACACTTAACAAACTTCTAATACACACACATATACACGTACACTTAACAAACTTCTAATACACACATATATACACGTACACTTGAAAACTTCTAATACACACACATATACACGTACACTTAACAAACTTAACATTACACGTACTTCTAATAATACACACATATACACGTACACTTAACAAACTTCTAATACACACACATATACACGTACACTTAACAAACTTCTAATACACACACATATACACGTACACTTAACAAACTTCTAATACACACACATATACACGTACACTTAACAAACTTCTAATACACACACATATACACGTACACTTAACAAACTTCTAATACACACACATATACACGTACACTTACAAACTTCTTAACAAACTATACACGTACACTTAACAAACTTCTAATACAATACACATATACACGTACACTTAACAAACTTCTAATACACACACATATACACGTACACTTAACAAACTTCTAATACACACACATATACACGTACACTTAACAAACTTCTAATACACACACATATACACGTACACTTAACAAACTTCTAATACACACACATATACACGTACACTTAACAAACTTCTAATACACACACATATACACGTACACTTAACAAACTTCTAATACATATACACGTACACTTTAACAAACTTCTAATACACATATACACGTACACTTAACAAACTTCTAATACACACACATATACACGTACACTTAACAAACTTCTAATACACACACATATACACGTACACTTAACAAACTTCTAATACACACACATATACACGTACACTTACACTTAACAAACTTCTAACTTAACAAACTTCTAATACACATATACACGTACACTTAACAAACTTCTAATACACACACATATACACGTACACTTAACAAACTTCTAATACACACACATATACACGTACACTTAACAAACTTCTAATAACACACATATATACACGTACACTTAACAAACTTCTAATACACACACATATACACGTACACTTAACAAACTTCTAATACAATACACATATACACGTACACTTAACAAACTTCTAATACACACACATATACACGTACACTTAACAAACTTCTAATACACACACATATACACGTACACTTAACAAACTTCTAATACACACACATATACACGTACACTTAACAAACTTCTAATACACACACATATACACGTACACTTAACAAACTTCTAATACACACACATATACACGTACACTTAACAAACTTCTAATACACACACATATACACGTACACTTAACAAACTTCTAATACACACACATATACACGTACACTTAACAAACTTCTAATACACACACATATACACGTACACTTAACAAACTTCTAATACACACACATATACACGTACACTTAACAAACTTCTAATACACACAATATATACACGTACACTTAACAAACTTCTAATACACACACATATACACGTACACTTAACAAACTTCTAATACACACACATATACACGTACACTTAACAAACTTCTAATACACATACATATACACGTATACTTAACAAACTTCTATACATACACTTAACAAACTTCTATATACACGTACACTTAACAAACTTCTAATACACACACATATACACGTACACTTAACAAACTTCTAATACACACATATACACGTACACTTAACAAACTTCTAATACACACACATATACACGTACACTTAACAAACTTCTAATACACACATATACACGTACACTTAACAAACTTCTAACACACACACATATACACGTACACTTAACAAACTTCTAATACACACACATATACACGTACACTTAACAAACTTCTAATACACACACATATACACGTACACTTAACAAACTTCTAATACACACACATATACACGTACACTTAACAAACTTCTAATACACACACATATACACGTACACTTAACAAACTTCTAACACACACACATATACACGTACACTTAACAAACTTCTAATACACACACATATACACGTACACTTAACAAACTTCTAATACACACATATACACGTACACTTAACAAACTTCTAATACACACACATATACACGTACACTTAACAAACTTCTAATACACACACATATACACGTACACTTAACAAACTTCTAATATACACACATATACACGTACACTTAACAAACTTCTAATACACACACATATACACGTACACTTAACACACTTCTAATACACACACATATACACGTACACTTAACAAACTTCTAATACACACACACATATACACGTACACTTAACAAACTTCTAATACACACACATATACACGTACACTTAACAAACTTCTAATACACACACATATACACGTACACTTAACACACTTCTAATACACACACATATATACACATATACACGTACACTTAACAAACTTCTAATACACACACATATACACGTACACTTAACAAACTTCTAATACACACACATATACACGTACACTTAACAAACTTCTAATACACACACACATATACACGTACACTTAACAAACTTCTAATACACACACATATACACGTACACTTAACAAACTTCTAATACACACACATATACACGTACACTTAACAAACTTCTAATACACACACATATACACGTACACTTAACAAACTTCTAATACACACACATATACACGTACACTTAACAAACTTCTAATACACACACGTACACTTAACAAACTTCTAATACACACAATATATACACGTACACTTAACAAACTTCTAATACACACACATATACACGTACACTTAACAAACTTCTAATACAATACACATATACACGTACACTTAACAAACTTCTAATACACACACATATACACGTACACTTAACAAACTTCTAATACACACATATACACGTACACTTAACAAACTTCTAATACACACACATATACACGTACACTTAACAAACTTCTAATACACACACATATACACGTACACTTAACAAACTTCTAATACACACATATATACACGTACACTTAACAAACTTCTAATACACACACATATATACACGTACACTTAACAAACTTCTAATACAACACATATACACGTACACTTAACAAACTTCTAATACACACACATATACACGTACACTTAACAAACTTCTAATACACACACATATACACGTACACTTAACAAACTTCTAATACACACACATATACACGTACACTTAACAAACTTCTAATACACACACATATACACGTACACTTAACAAACTTCTAATACACACACATATATACACGTACACTTAACAAACTTCTAATACATACACACATATACACGTACACTTAACAAACTTCTAATACACACACATATATACACGTACACTTAACAAACTTCTAATACACACACATATACACGTACACTTAACAAACTTCTAATACACACACATATATATACACGTACACTTAACAAACTTCTAATACACACACATATACACGTACACTTAACAAACTTCTAATACACACATATACACGTACACTTAACAAACTTCTAATACACACACTACACGTACACTTAACAAACTTCTAATATACACACATATACACGTACACAAACTTCTAATACACACACATATACACGTACACTTAACAAACTTCTAATACACACATATACACGTACACTTAACAAACTTTAATACACACACATATACACGTACACTTAACAAACTTCTAATACACACACATATATACACGTACACTTCTTAACAAACTTCTAATACACACACATATATATACACGTACATACTCTAACAAACTTCTAATACACACACATATACACGTACACTTAACAAACTTCTAATACACACACATATACACGTACACCAAACAAACTTCTAACACACACATATATACACGTACACTTAACAAACTTCTAATACACACACATATACACGTACTCTTAACAAACTTCTAATACACACACATATACACGTACACTTAACAAACTTCTAATACACACATATATACACGTACACTTAATACAACTTCTAATACATTAACATTATACACGTACACCTAACAAACTTCTAATACACACATATACACGTACACTTAACAAACTTCTAATACACACACATATACACGTACACTTAACAAACTTCTAATACACACACATATACACGTACACTTAACAAACTTCTAATACACACACATATACACGTACACTTAACAAACTTCTAATACACACACATATACACGTACACTTAAAATACACATACTTCTAATAAACAAATACACATATACACGTACACTTAACAAACTTCTAATACACAATATATATACACGTACACTTAACAAACTTCTAATACACACACATATACACGTACACTTAACAAACTTCTAATACACACACATATACACGTACACTTAACAAACTTCTAATACACACACATATACACGTACACTTAACAAACTTCTAATACACACATATACACGTACACTTAACAAACTTCTAACACACACACATATACACGTACACTTAACAAACTTCTAATACACACACATATACACGTACACTTAACAAACTTCTAATACACACACATATACACGTACACTTAACAAACTTCTAATACACACACATATACACGTACACTTAACAAACTTCTAATACACACACATATACACGTACACTTAACAAACTTCTAATACACACACATATACACGTACACTTAACAAACTTCTAATACACATACACACACATTAATTCTAATACACACATATACACGTACACTTAACAAACTTCTAATACACACACATATACACGTACACTTAACAAACTTCTAATACACACACATATACACGTACACTTAACAAACTTCTAATACACACACATATACACGTACACTTAACAAACTTCTAATACACACATATACACGTACACCTAACAAACTTCTAATACACACATATACACGTACACTTAACAAACTTCTAATACACACAATATATACACGTACACTTAACAAACTTCTAATACACACACATATACACGTACACTTAACAAACTTCTAATACACACACATATACACGTACACTTAACAAACTTCTAATACACACACATATACACGTACACTTAACAAACTTCTAATACACACACATATACACGTACACTTAACAAACTTCTAATACACACATATATACACGTACACTTAACAAACTTCTAATACACACACATATACACGTACACTTAACAAACTTCTAATACACACATATATACACGTACACTTAACAAACTTCTAATACACACATATACACGTACACTTAACAAACTTCTAATACACACAATATATACACGTACACTTAACAAACTTCTAATACTAATACACATATACACGTACACTTAACAAACTTCTAATACACAATACATATATACGTACACTTAACAAACTTCTAACACACACACATATACACGTACACTTAACAAACTTCTAACACACACACATATACACGTACACTTAACAAACTTCTAATACACACACATATACACGTACACTTAACACACTTCTAATAACAAACACGTACACTTAACACACTTCTAATACACACATATACACGTACACTTAACAAACTTCTAATACACACACATATACACGTACACTTAATCGGTTTCAAACTCTAATAATACACACACATATACACGTACACTTAACAAACTTCTAATACACAATATATATACACGTATTCTTAACAAACTTCTAAACACACGTACACTTAACAAACTTCTAATACACACACATATAACACGTACACTTAACAAACTTCTAATACACACACATATACACGTACACTTAACAAACTTCTAATACACACATATATACACGTACACACACTTAACAAACTTCTAATACACACAATATACACGTACACTTAACTAACAAACTATATACTAATAACACACACATATACACGTACACTTAACAAACTTCTAACACACACATATACACGTACAAATAACTAACTAACACACACACATATACACGTACACCTTAACAAACTTCTAATACACACATATACACGTACACTTAACAAACTTCTAATACACACATATACACGTACAATTAACAAACTTCTAATAACAATAATACATATACACGTATTAATAAAATACAATTAACAACAATTATATTACATCAGTCTTAATTCTAAATTTCAATAACTGATTGTATATGATACCCCTGTGTATTCAGTTTGGAAATTCTAATATACACACATAATACATATACACTTCTTAATTCAACAAACTTCTTGATATATTATTATATACGTACTCGTACATCAGCCATATTGGAAAATAGGATGTACAACTAGCGCCATCTGTCTCGTAACTGTCCAAACATATTTACAAATGTGAGTGTACGTTGAATACTAAAACAAACAAAAGTGCTTTGTGCACATGTGAAAAGTTTACCAGAGTAATGATTTTAAATTAAAATAAAACGTATGTTGTAAACAAATATCTACACTTACCCTGTGACGACAACAATAAAGTCCATGATGTTCCAAATATTACGAAGATATGATCCTTGTGTAGTATAAACCCTAACGCTAGAATCTTCAATAGACTTTCTACGCAGAAAATACCTAGAAAATATGGCTCTGTGTTCTCCTGGTGGGAAAAAAAAATCTGTTACAAAGAGGGCGCTAGTAATAATAAAAGCAATAATTTTAATAATAAAGGTGAGCTCAAAATACACAGTGCAGCAGGAAGCTAAACACGTGCGTTGATAAAGTTCAAAGTTACATGTAAAACAGGTATATCGTTTTCTTTATTAAACATTTGTTCAAAGATCAAGATATTTGTTGTTCTTACAACCGGCCCGGCATGGCCAGGTGGGTTAAGGCGTTCGACTCGTAATCCCAGGGTGGCTAATTCGAATCCCGGTCGCACCAAATGTGGTCGCCCTTTCAGCCGTGGGGGGTGTTATAATGTGACGGTCAATCCCACTATTCGTTGGCAAAAATAGAAGCCCAAGAGTTGGCGGTGGGTGGTGATGACTAGCTGCCTTCCCTGGTCTTTCACTGCTAAATTATTGACGGCTAGAGCAGATAGCCATCGAGTAGCTTTGCGCGAAATTCAAAACAAACAATCTTACAACCGATGATTCTATACGAATGTCACGACCAACTCTTAGCGAAATCAGACGAAATGGACTGTGGACTGAAATGACAAATTATCACGTTATGATACGAAACGAGTCCACGCCCGTTCAAAGAGCACGCGCTTCCTTTGAGCCAACGTTAACGATGGAGGTTACTTACAGAAAACAAAATTTTGCCGCCTTCAATGTAATAAGTGAATTTTTCTTTAACTTATTAGTTCTTCAGGTGTCACGATTTTTGGGTGGACACAACTAGCGATGATTCGAAAAGGAAAAAATAGAAACCATTGTTTTCCATGATCTCGAAAAGTAATTGGATAATTCTGTATGGTTACTTTTTAATAAAATAATAAAACAGCAGATCATCTTTGTTGTGGTAATCTTCGTGATTGGGTATATCGCTCAATGGAAAACAAACACTGCCCACAAAGGATGACAGGATATATAACAAACAAGAAACTGCTACGAAACTAAAACTTAAATTTTAATAATAATAATAATAAAAAACCTTTATGGAAACATTAAAACTACCTGAAACTAATTCCAGTGTTGAATTATATTGTTCTAGTTTCCGCGGTATGATAATGCTAGTTTTGTTGTTTTTAATTTCGCGCAAAGCTACACGAGGGCTATCTGCACTAGCCGTCCCTAATTTTGCAGTGTAAGACTAGAGGGAAGGCAGCTAGTCATCACCACCCACAGCCAACTCCTAGGCTACACTTTTACCATCGAATAGTGGGATTGACAGTCACATTATAACGCCCCAACGACTGGAAGGGCGAGCATATTTGGTAGAACAGGGATTCGAACCAGCGACCCTCAGATTACGAGACGAACGCCTTAGCCCACCTGGCTATGCCGGGCGGGCCCCGGTATTATAAGCTACGTAATTTGACATAAGATAAAATTCACCGATATCTTAGTAAAATAAACTAAATGACATTAATAAGTGAATTTCAAACATCGTAAAAGTGCAGAGGTTCGAGGTTCGAGGACTATGTTGAAGATTAATTTACGATAATATTTTTTGCGTGATTTACAAAATAAAATTCCTGAAATAACGTAAGTGAAAAACAAACTTAAAACACAGATTTTGTTTATTTAACTTCATGAATAACTTTGACAAAATTTTATGATATTTAATCAAAGTAATAACCTCTAGTGAAGATTTTATTGAAGCTGGTGAATAATTAAGTCTTAGTGGAAAATTCTGAACTAATGAAAGCAGGAACTGTGCAACTGTTTCTTTAAACAGTAACAACAACAGAATGTTACAAAAAACGAAATGTACTTACTAATGTCTGAGCTAATGGTGTCCTGTCTCGGTGCGGAAGGTGTTCTTCCAGAGCTAGGACTATACAGTTGGCGATGATTGTTAGGAGGACAGCGTACTCGAAAGGAGTGGATTGTGTGTTAAGTAAATACAGTACTTTACAACATAACAAATTTAAGGATGTTATATTTACAGGTACTTGAAAGAAGTGGATTGTGTGTTAAGTAAATACAGTACTTTATAACAGAACAGATTTAAGGATGTTATATTTACAGGTACTTGAAAGGAGTGGATTGTGTGTTAAGTAAATACAGTACTTTATAACATAACAAATTTAAGGATGTTATATTTACAGGTACTTGAAAGGAGTGGATTGTGTGTTAAGTAAATACAGTACTTTATAACAGAACAGATTTAAGGATGTTATATTTACAGGTACTTGAAAGGAGTGGATTGTGTGTTAAGTAAATACAGTACTTTATAACAGAACAAATTTAAGGATGTTATATTTACAGGCACTCGAAAGAAGTGGATTGTGTGTTAAGTAAATACAGTACTTTATAACAGAACAAATTTAAGGATGTTATATTTACAGGTACTTGAAAAGAGTGGATTGTGTGTTAAGTAAATACAGTACTTTATAATAGAACAAATTTAAGGATGTTATATTTACAGGTACTCGAAAGAAGTGGATTGTGTGTTAAGTAAATACAGTACTTTATAACAGAACAAATTTAAGGATGTTATATTTACAGGTACTTGAAAGGAGTGGATTGTGTGTTAAGTAAATACAGTACTTTATAACAGAACAAATTTAAGGATGTTATATTTACAGGTACTTGAAAGAAGTGGATTGTGTGTTAAGTAAATACAGTACTTTATAACAGAACAAATTTAAGGTTCCGTAATTTTGTTAAAATATCTTAAAGTTCACTTGAAAACACAGTGAAGCACCGTCCTGAACTCAAATAAGTTAAACATAAGTTATTAAAAACGGTTTTTTGAATAATATATAATAATATAGAACCACTTCTAGTGGTAGTTAAAACGGTTTTCGAATAATTAGTACATTAGTAGATGAGATATATAAACAACGATAAATTTCATTTAGAAAACTACGCTATAATAAATACAAGTGTAAAGAACACGCACATCTCGCGAGAGAGATACAAAAGGCGCGCGAAACCTCACCCAAACGTTGTTTAATGTGGAAAACAAACATAATTCCTTCTTATTGTTCGTGACGTGTTCCCCAAGAAAGACACTCATCAAAATCGATGTTTTTATAAGATCTGAGAAGTCAAGGGTGTGTCCTAATTGTAAGGTTTCCAGGTGGTAATCATATAAAGATTACGTGTTTGTGTCAAATTCACGAGGGAAGGAAACAGAATCCATTAAAGTCTGCAATGTTATATTAGCTAAGCCTCGTGTTTAGAACGTGTAAACATAATCCAAGGAGACTGTTTGGTTTATTTCCAGTGAGGTCGAAAGTAAATGATCAACGTTTGTGTATATTTGAGTAAAATTTTACTTGAGAAACAAAACAAAACAGATTTTTCTTCCTTCGAAACAGGTGACGACCACCTTTTGTCGTTTTCTTTTGTTATGTTCGCAGCTTATTTTGTTTGTTTTAGCACAATGAATTATCTGTGCTCCGTCCACCGCTGAGTATCGAACCCTGGACTTTAGTGCTGTGATTCCCTAAATTTACTGTCAGCCCACTAACAAAGACCGAAAGGAATAATATGATAGAGAATTGACATTAAAAAGAATGAGTGACCGAAATAAAAGTGAACCCGTGAAACTGTTTTTAACTGTTCAGCTTACTGTTAAACAAAAGGCTATATAAAAAGCGTTAGTATAACCGCTTAACCGCAAGGGGGCTTAAATGGTGCTTTGCTTCTACTGCCAATGGATATATATATTATTATACCCAAGAAACAAGATTAATGTGTATATAAATATATACAAATATAATTGTCAGTTGTATATTATCTATATAAATATAACAGTACTCTCTTTTGTATGCTATCTATATAAATATAACAGTACTGTCTGTTGTATGTTATCTATATAAATATAATAGTAGTATTTTGTATGTTATCTATATAAATATAATAACACTGTTCGATGTGTGTTATCTATATAAATATAACAGTATTGTATGTTATCTATATAAATATAACAGTATTGCATGTTATCTATATAAATATAACAGTATTGTATGCTATCTCTATAAATATAATAACACTTTCTCTTGTGTGTTACCTATATAAATGTAATAACACTGTCTCTTGTATGTCCATATAACTACTTTCCTGGTTGTTAACATATAGGTTTGTTGAGTCCATGTGAAGTGACATAGAAACTTGCGTTTTAAATTTTTTTGTTTTTGTAATTACATATAAGGGAAGCAACTTTTCATGTCCTAAGATAACCTTTCATTAACCATGAATTTACATAACTTTCATCCAGGGGCTAGGTACTCCAGCTAACACATTATATGTTATGCTTCATGTGTATGATATACAACTATTTCTATATAACGGAATTTATATCCTTCTCTCCAGAGACTCAACGGTAACACTGAGAGCTTATAGCTTCAAAACCCGGGTTTCTATACCTGCAGTCGATGCAGCAAAACGGGCACGTTGTGTAGTTCTGAGTCTAACATCCTTAACACTAGGCAGTTTTGGCTTCGTGTAACTGTTTAGTCCGTCTTGTATACGCTTTTTAATAGATTTCAGAGTCTTTCGAAATCATTTCTTTGTTTATTTGTCTCTGTCCGTGTAGCCATGTTAGTGACTTCATGTTACAGTGTGCATAACATCCACTATAACAAAGTGGATTATCACACAGTTTCTACAATGCCGAAATTCTAGGTTAGATTCCCCGTAATGAATAGAGCGCAGATGGTTAAGAGTGCAGCTTTGCGCTAAAATCAACGCGCGCTACAAAACCAGTAACATTCCTGACGCAGAAAAGCGCCTATAATTAGAATGCAGAGCACAAGAAATCACGTGACTATACAGTTGCTATGGTAACTCGAAGGCTAAAAAACTTTGGAAAACTATGCCCTTGAAAGCACGAAAAAACGTAACCCGTACATGTCATGTTATGCTGTATTCGAAAACTCACTCTGTCTTCATTGGGGGTCACCTGGTGTTACAAACAGTCGTCTAGATAACGCTGTTATTAATATAGATTGTTTTTTTTTCAGTCACTCATTGAAATTAATCTAAATATAGTTGTCCGTATTGTGTAAACTTTGATCGATAACCAAAATCGATTGTAAGGAAACCGTAAGATGATAGAGATAGCAGGTTGTTGTTTAGTGCAAAGACCTACGGTACAGCCTCACATCACACGTGGCAGACAGCATGTCGGGGAACACAAACTTTTATCACACGTGGCAGACAGCATGTCGGGGAACACAGCCTTCTATCACACGTGACAGACAGCATGTCGGGGAACACAGCCTTCTATCACACGTGACAGACAGCATGTCGGGGAACACAGCCTTCTATCACACGTGGCAGACAGCATGTTGGGAACACAGCCTCTTATCACACGTGGCAGACAGCATGTCGGGGAACACAACCTTCTATCACACGTGGCAGACAGCATGTCGGGGAACACAGCCTCTATCACACGTGACAGACAGCATGCCGGGGAACACAGCCTTCTATCACACGTGACAGACAGGATGTCGGGGAACACAATCTTCTATCACACGTGGCAGACAGCATGTCGGGGAACAAAGCCTTCTATCACACGTGACAGACAGCATGTCGGGGAACACAGCCTTCTATCACACGTGACAGACAGCATGTCGGGGAACACAGCCTTCTATCACACGTGGCAGACAGCATGTTGGGAAACACAGCCTCTTATCACACGTGGCAGACAGCATGTCGGGGAACACAACCTTCTATCACACGTGGCAGACAGCATGTCGGGGAACACAGCCTCTTATCACACGTGACAGACAGCATGCCGGGGAACACAGCCTTCTATCACACGTGACAGACAGGATGTCGGGGAACACAATCTTCTATCACACGTGGCAGACAGCATGTCGGGGAACAAAGCCTTCTATCACACGTGACAGACAGCATGTCGGGGAACACAGCCTTTTATCACACGTGGCAGACAGCATGTCGGGGAACACAGCCTTCTATCACACTTGACAGACAGCATGTCGGGGAACACAGCCTCTTATCACACGTGACAGACAGAATGTTGAGAACACAGCTTTCTATCACACGTGACAGACAGCATGTCGGGGAACACAGCCTCTTATCACACGTGACAGACAGCATGTCGGGGAACACAGCCTCTTATCACACGTGACAGACAGCATGTTGGAGAACACAGCTTTCTATTACACTTTACAATACTTGTAACAGATATTGTAAATGAACGTTAGCTAAGCAGCGCTGTCGGGACCATAATAAAATATAACTGAAGACAGCTCCAGGGAGATCCATAATGGGTGACATTCTACAACGTAGGTTAAACCATGAATCTCTCAGTAGAAAGTAAAACCTATTAAAGGCTGACAGTAAGGTTTATTTCACAGTTCACAGTTGACGAAATTATAACGAACTGACAATCAAGCGTTTCGGGCAATGACAGGGGATGCTGTATTAATGTCTACAAGGGCGTTTCGCTCAGCATTATTTGTTTAGTTAGACTACATCGTTGAATTTACAAGTATTGTAAGACCATCTCTCTCTGTTCAGTGTTTTATTAACTGTTTCTCTTGTTAGCATATGTCGCTAGGCTCTTGAATGTCAAAAATATGGCAGAGACTAACCTTGGACTCACTCAGATGTCCTTAGAAACCCGATGACAACCCACTTTATCTACAACACAATCACACTTGATTTCGGCTGTACCTTACCCAGATAACTTGACCTTAGCAGTTCCTAACCTAGATAACTTGACCTTAACCGTTCCTAACCTAGATAACTTGACATTAACAGTTCCTTACTTAGATAACTTGACCTTAACCTTTATTTACCTAAATAACTTAACTATAACTGTTCCTAGATGAACATGAATTTTTAGTCTAATCTAACTGGACAATCTGTAGTTAAAGTAACTAAACGTAATTCAGGAGGTTCGTACAATCTGTATGTTTCTTAATGAAAAACAACGTAATGAAAACCAGAGTTTTGTTGGAAGTTAGACGTTATCACACGGGCGGAGTGAAAAGGGTAATTGACGAAATTGTTAGTTTTGTCCTAGCTTTCCATGACGACTTTCACTGGAGTATTGGAGCAACATGTGATTGTCAGGGTAACCTAAATTAGAGGCTTACAGTAGCAATTGTAGGCTCTGACTGAAACATGAATGTAAACATTTTCTCTGCAAGTTCAAACAATTTAAATATAACGATAATAAACTGTATACAAGATTTATTCCGGTATCCTAGAGACAACAAGTTTTATTCCGGTATCCTAGAGACAACAAGTTTTATTCCGGTATCCTAGAGACAACAAGTTTTATTCCGGTATCCTAGAGACAACAAGTTTTATTCCGGTATCCTAGAGACAACAAGTTTAATTCTGGTATCCTAGAGACAACAAGTTTTATTCCGGTATCCTAGAGACAACAAGTTTATTCCGGTATCCTAGAGACAACAAGTTTAATTCCGGTATCCTAGAGACAACAAGTTTTATTCCGGTATCCTAGATACAACAAGTTTTATTCCGGTATCCTACATACAACAAGTTTAATTCCGGTATCCTAGAGACAAGTTTTATTCCGGTATCTTAGAGACTACAAGTTTTATTCCAGTATCCTAGAGACAACAAGTTTTATTCCGGTATCCTAGAGATAACAAGTTTAATCCGGTATCCTAGAGATAACAAGTTTAATTCTGGTATCCTAGAGATAACAAGTTTAATTCCGGTATCTTAGAGACTACAAGTTTTATTCCAGTATCCCAGAGACAACAAGTTTTATTCCGGTATCCTAGAGACAACAAGTTTTATTCCGGTATCCTAGAGACAACAAGTTTTCTTCTGGTATCCTAGAGACAACAAGTTTTATTCTGGTATCCTAGAGATAACAAGTTTAATTCCGGTATCTTAGAGACAACAAGTTTTATTCCGGTATCCTAGAGACAACAAGTTTTATTCTGGTATCCTAGAGATAACAAGTTTTATTCCAGTATCCTAGAGACAACAAGTTTTATTCCGGTATCCTAGAGACAACAAGTTTAATTCCGGTATCTTAGAGACAACAAGTTTTATTCCGGTATCCTAGAGACAACAAGTTTTATTCTGGTATCCTAGAGATAACAAGTTTTATTCCAGTATCCTAGAGACAACAAGTTTTATTCTGGTATCCTAGAGACAACAAGTTTTATTCCAGTATCCTAGAGACAACAAGTTTTATTCCGGTATCCTAGAGATAACAAGTTTAATTCCGGTATCTTAGAGACTACAAGTTTTATTCCAGTATCCTAGAGACAACAAGTTTTATTCCGGTATCCTAGAGACAACAAGTTTTATTCCGGTATCCTAGAGACAACAAGTTTTCTTCTGGTATCCTAGAGACAACAAGTTTAATTCTGGTATCCTAGAGACAACAAGTTTTATTCCAGTATCCTAGAGACAACAAGTTTTATTCCGGTATCCTAGAGACTACAAGTTTTATTCCGGTATCCTAGAGACAACAAGTTTAATTCTGGTATCCTAGATACAACAAGTTTTATTCCGGTATCCTAGAGACAACAAGTTTTATTCCGGTATCGTAGAGACAACAAGTTTAATTCCGGTATCCTAGAGACAACAAGTTTTATTCCTGGTATCCTAGAGACAACAAGTTTTATTCTGGTATCCTAGAGACAACAAGTTTTATTCCGGTATCCTAGAGACAACAAGTTTTATTCTGGTATCCTAGAGACAACAAATTTTATTCCGGTATCCTAGAGACAACAAGTTTAATTCTGGTATCCTAGATACAACAAGTTTTATTCCGGTATCCTAGAGACAACAAGTTTTATTCTGGTATCCTAGAGACAACAAGTTTTATTCTGGTATCCTAGAGACAACAAGTTTAATTCTGGTATCCTAGAGACAACAAGTTTTATTCCAGTATCCTAGAGACAACAAGTTTTATTCCGGTATCCTAGAGACAACAAGTTTAATTCTGGTATCCTAGAGACAACAAGTTTTATTCCAGTATCCTAGAGACAACAAGTTTTATTCCGGTATCCTAGAGACAACAAGTTTTATTCTGGTATCCTAGAGACAACAAGTTTTATTCCGGTATCCTAGAGACAACAAGTTTAATTCTGGTATCCTAGATACAACAAGTTTTATTCCGGTATCCTAGAGACAACAAGTTTTATTCCGGTATCCTAGAGACAACAAGTTTAATTCTGGTATCCTAGATACAACAAGTTTTATTCGGTATCCTAGAGACAACAAGTTTAATTCCGGTATCCTAGAGACAACAAGTTTTATTCTGGTATCCTAGAGACAACAAGTTTTATTCTGGTATCCTAGAGACAACAAGTTTTATTCCGGTATCCTAGAGACAACAAGTTTAATTCTGGTATCCTAGAGACAACAAGTTTAATTCTGGTATCCTAGAGACAACAAGTTTAATTCTGGTATCCTAGAGACTACAAGTTTAATTCTGGTATCCTAGATACAACAAGTTTAATTCCGGTATCCTAGAGACAACAAGTTTTATTCCGGTATCCTAGAGACAACAAGATTTATTCCGGTATCCTAGATACAACAAGTTTTATTCTGGTATCCTAGAGATAACAAGTTTTATTCCAGTATCCTAGAGACAACAAGTTTTATTCTGGTATCCTAGAGACAACAAGTTTTATTCCAGTATCCTAGAGACAACAAGTTTTATTCCGGTATCCTAGAGACAACAAGTTTAATTCCGGTATCTTAGAGACAACAAGTTTTATTCCGGTATCCTAGAGACAACAAGTTTTATTCTGGTATCCTAGAGATAACAAGTTTTATTCCAGTATCCTAGAGACAACAAGTTTAATTCTGGTATCCTAGAGATAACAAGTTTAATTCCGGTATCTTAGAGACTACAAGTTTTATTCCAGTATCCTAGAGACAACAAGTTTTATTCCGGTATCCTAGAGACAACAAGTTTTATTCCGGTATCCTAGAGACAACAAGTTTTCTTCTGGTATCCTAGAGACAACAAGTTTTAATTCTGGTATCCTAGAGACAACAAGTTTTATTCCAGTATCCAAGAGACAACAAGTTTTATTCCGGTATCCTAGAGACTACAAGTTTTATTCCGGTATCCTAGAGACAACAAGTTTAATTCTGGTATCCTAGATACAACAAGTTTTATTCCGGTATCCTAGAGACAACAAGTTTTATTCCGGTATCGTAGAGACAACAAGTTTAATTCCGGTATCCTAGAGACAACAAGTTTTATTCTGGTATCCTAGAGACAACAAGTTTTATTCTGGTATCCCAGAGACAACAAGTTTTATTCCGGTATCCTAGAGACAACAAGTTTAATTCTGGTATCCTAGATACAACAAGTTTTATTCCGGTATCCTAGAGACAACAAGTTTTATTCCGGTATCCTAGAGACAACAAGTTTAATTCTGGTATCCTAGATACAACAAGTTTTATTCCGGTATCCTAGAGACAACAAGTTTAATTCCTGGTATCCTAGAGACAACAAGTTTTATTCTGGTATCCTAGAGACAACAAGTTTTATTCTGGTATCCTAGAGACAACAAGTTTTATTCCGGTATCCTAGAGACAACAAGTTTAATTCTGGTATCCTAGAGACAACAAGTTTAATTCTGGTATCCTAGAGACAACAAGTTTAATTCTGGTATCCCAGAGACAACAAGTTTAATTCTGGTATCCCTAGATACAACAAGTTTAATTCCGGTATCCTAGAGACAACAAGTTTTATTCCGGTATCCTAGAGACAACAAGATTTATTCCGGTATCCTAGAGACAACAAGTTTTATTCCGGTATCCTAGAGACAACAAGTTTAATCTCGTATCCTAGAGACAAGTTTTATTCGGTATCTTAGAGACTACAAGTTTTATTCCAGTATCCTAGAGACAACAAGTTTTATTCCGGTATCCTAGAGACAAACAAGTTTTATTCCGGTATCCTAGAGACAACAAGTTTTATTCCGGTATCCTAGAGACAACAAGTTTAATTCTGGTATCCTAGAGACAACAAGTTTTATTCCGGTATCCTAGAGACAACAAGTTTAATTCCGGTATCTTAGAGACTACAAGTTTTATTCCAGTATCCTAGAGACAACAAGTTTAATTCTGGTATCCTAGAGACAACAAGTTTATATTCTGGTATCCTAGAGACAACAAGTTTAATTCTGGTATCCTAGAGACAACAAGTTTTCTTCTGGTATCCTAGAGACAACAAGTTTTATTCCGCATCCTAGAGACAACAAGTTTTATTCCGGTATCCTAGAGACAACAAGTTTTATTCTGGTATCCTAGAGACAACAAGTTTTCTTCTGGTATCCTAGAGACAACAAGTTTTATTCCGGTATCTTAGAGACTACAAGTTTTATTCTGGTATCCTAGAGACAACAAGTTTTCTTCTGGTATCCTAGAGACAACAAGTTTTATTCCGGTATCCTAGAGACAACAAGTTTTATTCCGGTATCCTAGAGACTACAAGTTTTATTCCAGTATCCTAGAGACAACAAGTTTTCTTCTGGTATCCTAGAGACAACAAGTTTTATCTCGGTATCCTAGAGACAACAAGTTTTATTCTGGTATCCTAGAGACAACAAGTTTTAATCTGGTATCCTAGAGACAACAAGTTTTCTTCTGGTATCCTAGAGACAACAAGTTTTATTCCGGTATCCTAGAGACAACAAGTTTTATTCCGGTATCCTAGAGACAACAAGTTTTATTCCGGTATCCTAGAGACAACAAGTTTTTCTTCTGGTATCCTAGAGACAACAAGTTTTATTCCGGTATCCTAGAGACAACAAGTTTTATTCCGGTATCCTAGAGACAACAAGTTTAATTCTGGTATCCTAGAGACAACAAGTTTTATTCCGGTATCCTAGAGACAACAAGTTTTATTCCGGTGCATCCTAGAGACAACAAGTTTTATTCGGTATCCTAGAGACAACAAGTTTTATTCTGGTATCCTAGAGACAACAAGTTTTATTCGGTATCCTAGAGACAACAAGTTTTTCTTCTGGTATCCTAGAGACAACAAGTTTTATTCCGGTATCCTAGAGACAACAAGTTTTATTCCGGTATCCTAGAGACAACAAGTTTTATTCTCGGTATCCTAGAGACAACAAGTTTTTTTATTCCGGTATCCTAGAGACAACAAGTTTAATTCTGGTATCCTAGAGACAACAAGTTTAATTCCTGGTATCCTAGAGACAACAAGTTTTATTCTCGTATCCTAGAGACAACAAGTTTTATTCCGGTATCCTAGAGACAACAAGTTTAATTCCGGTATCCTAGAGACAACAAGTTTAATTCCGGTATCCTAGAGACAACAAGTTTTATTCCGGTATCCTAGAGATAACAAGTTTTATTCTGGTATCCTAGAGACAACAAGTTTTATTCTCGCATCCCAGAGACTACAAGTTTCCATTCCTGTATCCTAGAGACAACAAGTTTTATTCCGGTATCCTAGAGACAACAAGTTTTATTCCGGTATCTTAGAGACAACAAGTTTTATTCCTGTATCCTAGAGACAACAAGTTTAATTCTGGTATCCTAGAGACAACAAGTTTAATTCCGGTATCCTAGAGACAACAAGTTTTATTCCGGTATCCTAGAGACAACAAGTTTTATTCCGGTATCCTAGAGACAACAAGTTTTATTCCGTATCCTAGAGACAACAAGTTTAATCTCGGTATCCTAGAGACAAGTTTATTCTCGGTATCCTAGAGACAACAAGTTTTATTCCAGTATCCTAGAGATGCAACAAGTTTTATTCTGGTATCCTAGAGACAACAAGTTTTATTCGGTATCCTAGAGACAACAAGTTTTATTCTGTATCCTAGAGACAACAAGTTTAATCTCGGTATCCTAGAGACAAGTTTTATTCTCGCATCTTAGAGACAACAAGTTTTATTCGGTATCCTAGAGACAACAAGTTTTATTCGGTATCCTAGAGACAACAAGTTTTATTCCGGTATCCTAGAGACAACAAGTTTAATTCCGGCATCCTAGAGACAATAAGTTTTCTTCTGGTATCCTAGAGACAACAAGTTTTATTCCGGTATCCTAGAGACAACAAGTTTTATTCTGGTATCCTAGAGACAACAAGTTTAATTCTGGTATCCTAGAGACAACAAGTTTAATTCTGGTATCCTAGAGACAACAAGTTTTATTCCGGTATCCTAGAGACAACAAGTTTTATTCTCGTATCCTAGAGACAACAAGTTTTATCCGGTATCCTAGATACAACAAGTTTTATTCGTATCCTAGAGACAACAAGTTTTATTCGTATCCTAGAGACAACAAGTTTTATTCCGGTATCTTAGGGACTCACAAGTTTAATTCTGGTATCCTAGAGACAACAAGTTTTATTCTCGTATCCTAGAGACAACAAGTTTTATTCCGTATCCTAGAGACAACAAGTTTTATCTCGGTATCTTAGAGACAACAAGTTTAATCCTGGTATCCTAGATACAACAAGTTTTATTCGAGTATCCTAGAGACAACAAGTTTTATTCCGCATCCTAGAGACAACAAGTTTTATTCCGGTATCCTAGAGACAACAAGTTTAATTCTGGTATCCTAGAGACAACAAGTTTTATTCTCGTATCCTAGAGACAACAAGTTTAATCCGGTATCCTAGAGACTACAAGTTTTATTCCAGTATCCTAGAGACAACAAGTTTTATTCTGGTATCCTAGAGACAACAAGTTTTATTCGGTATCCTAGAGACAACAAGTTTTATTCTGGTATCCTAGAGACAACAAGTTTAATTCTGGTATCCTAGAGACAACAAGTTTTCTTCTGGTATCCTAGAGACAACAAGTTTTATTCCTGCATCCTAGAGACAACAAGTTTTATCTGGTATCCTAGAGACAACAAGTTTTATTCCCGGATCCTAGAGACAACAAGTTTTATCCGGTATCCTAGAGACAACAAGTTTTATTCCGGTATCCTAGAGACAACAAGTTTTATTCCATCGGTATCCTAGAGACAACAAGTTTTATTCTCTGGTATCCTAGAGACAACAAGTTTTATTCCAGTATCCTAGAGACAACAAGTTTTATTCCGGTATCCTAGAGACAACAAGTTTTATTCCGGTATCCTAGAGACAACAAGTTTTATTCCGGTATCCCAGAGACAACAAGTTTTAATTCTGGTATCCTAGAGACAACAAGTTTAATTCTGGTATCCTAGAGACAACAAGTTTTATTCCGGTATCCTAGAGACAACAAGTTTTATCTCGGCATCCTAGAGATAACAAGTTTAATCTCGGCATCCTAGAGACAACAAGTTTAACTCCGTATCCTAGAGACAAATGTTTTATTCCGTATCAGAGACAACAAGTTTTATTCCT
>NW_027467777.1:1709393-1751811 GCF_004210375.1 Tachypleus tridentatus
CAGACCAGTATTTGACTGTTTAACCAGACCAGTATTTGACTGTTTAACCAGACCAGTATCTGACTGTTTAACCAGACCAGTATTTGACTGTTTAACCAGACCAGTATTTGACTGTTTAACCAGACCAGTATTTGACTGTTTAACCAGACCAGTATTTGACTGTTTAACCAGACCAGTATTTAACTGTTTAACCAGACCAGTATTTGACTGTTTAACCAGACCAGTATTTGACTGTTTAACCAGACCAGTATTTGACTGTTTAACCAGACCAGTATTTGACTGTTTAACCAGACCAGTATCTGACTGTTTAACCAGACCAGTATTTGACTGTTTAACCAGACCAGTATTTGACTGTTTAACCAGACCAGTATTTGACTGTTTAACCAGACCAGTATTTGACTGTTTAACCAGACCAGTATTTGACTGTTTAACCAGACCAGTATTTGACTGTTTAACCAGACCAGTATTTGACTGTTTAACCAGACCAGTATCTGACTGTTTAACCAGACCAGTATTTGACTGTTTAACCAGACCAGTATTTGACTGTTTAACAGACCAGTATGTGACTGTTTAACCAGACCAGTATTTGACTGTTTAACCAGACCAGTATCTGACTGTTTAACCAGACCAGTATTTGACTGTTTAACCAGACCAGTATCTGACTGTTTAACCAGACCAGTATTTGACTGTTTAACCAGACCAGTATTTGACTGTTTAACCAGACCAGTATCTGACTGTTTAACCAGACCAGTATTTGACTGTTTAACCAGACCAGTATTTGACTGTTTAACCAGACCAGTATTTGACTGTTTAAGCAGACCAGTATTTGACTGTTTAACCAGACCAGTATCTGACTGTTTAACCAGACCAGTATTTGACTGTTTAACCAGACCAGTATTTGACTGTTTAACCAGACCAGTATCTGACTGTTTAACCAGACCAGTATTTGACTGTTTAACCAGACCAGTATCTGACTGTTTAACCAGACCAGTATTTGACTGTTTAACCAGACCAGTATTTGACTGTTTAACCAGACCAGTATCTGACTGTTTAACCAGACCAGTATTTGACTGTTTAACCAGACCAGTATTTGACTGTTTAACCAGACCAGTATTTGACTGTTTAACCAGACCAGTATCTGACTGTTTAACCAGACCAGTATTTGACTGTTTAACCAGACCAGTATCTGACTGTTTAACCAGACCAGTATTTGACTGTTTAACCAGACCAGTATTTGACTGTTTAACAGACCAGTATCTGACTGTTTAACCAGACCAGTATCTGACTGTTTAACCAGACCAGTATTTGACTGTTTAACCAGACCAGTATCTGACTGTTTAACCAGACCAGTATTTGACTGTTTAACCAGACCAGTATTTGACTGTTTAACCAGACCAGTATCTGACTGTTTAACCAGACCAGTATTTGACTGTTTAACCAGACCAGTATCTGACTGTTTAACCAGACCAGTATTTGACTGTTTAACCAGACCAGTATTTGACTGTTTAACCAGACCAGTATTTGACTGTTTAACCAGACCAGTATCTGACTGTTTAACCAGACCAGTATTTGACTGTTTAACCAGACCAGTATTTGACTGTTTAACCAGACCAGTATCTGACTGTTTAACCAGACCAGTATTTGACTGTTTAACCAGACCAGTATCTGACTGTTTAACCAGACCAGTATTTGACTGTTTAACCAGACCAGTATTTGACTGTTTAACCAGACCAGTATTTGACTGTTTAACCAGACCAGTATCTGACTGTTTAACCAGACCAGTATTTGACTGTTTAACCAGACCAGTATTTGACTGTTTAACCAGACCAGTATTTGACTGTTTAACCAGACCAGTATTTGACTGTTTAACCAGACCAGTATTTGACTGTTTAACCAGACCAGTATTTGACTGTTTAACCAGACCAGTATTTGACTGTTTAACCAGACCAGTATTTGACTGTTTAACCAGACCAGTATTTGACTGTTTAACCAGACCAGTATTTGACTGTTTAACCAGACCAGTATCTGACTGTTTAACCAGACCAGTATTTGACTGTTTAACCAGACCAGTATTTGACTGTTTAACCAGACCAGTATTTGACTGTTTAACCAGACCAGTATCTGACTGTTTAACCAGACCAGTATCTGACTGTTTAACCAGACCAGTATTTGACTGTTTAACCAGACCAGTATTTGACTGTTTAACCAGACCAGTATTTGACTGTTTAACCAGACCAGTATTTGACTGTTTAACCAGACCAGTATTTGACTGTTTAACCAGACCAGTATTTGACTGTTTAACCAGACCAGTATTTGACTGTTTAACCAGACCAGTATTTGACTGTTTAACCAGACCAGTATCTGACTGTTTAACCAGACCAGTATTTGACTGTTTAACCAGACCAGTATTTGACTGTTTAACCAGACCAGTATTTGACTGTTTAACCAGACCAGTATCTGACTGTTTAACCAGACCAGTATTTGACTGTTTAACCAGACCAGTATTTGATTGTTTAACCAGACCAGTATTTGACTGTTTAACCAGACCAGTATTTGACTGTTTAACCAGACCAGTATTTGACTGTTTAACCAGACCAGTATTTGACTGTTTAACCAGACCAGTATTTGACTGTTTAACCAGACCAGTATTTGACTGTTTAACCAGACCAGTATCTGACTGTTTAACCAGACCAGTATTTGACTGTTTAACCAGACCAGTATTTGACTGTTTAACCAGACCAGTATTTGACTGTTTAACCAGACCAGTATTTGACTGTTTAACCAGACCAGTATTTGACTGTTTAACCAGACCAGTATTTGACTGTTTAACCAGACCAGTATTTGACTGTTTAACCAGACCAGTATTTGACTGTTTAACCAGACCAGTATTTGACTGTTTAACCAGACCAGTATCTGACTGTTTAACCAGACCAGTATTTGACTGTTTAACCAGACCAGTATTTGACTGTTTAACCAGACCAGTATCTGACTGTTTAACCAGACCAGTATTTGACTGTTTAACCAGACCAGTATCTGACTGTTTAACCAGACCAGTATTTGACTGTTTAACCAGACCAGTATTTGACTGTTTAACCAGACCAGTATTTGACTGTTTAACCAGACCAGTATTTGACTGTTTAACCAGACCAGTATCTGACTGTTTAACCAGACCAGTATTTGACTGTTTAACCAGACCAGTATTTGACTGTTTAACCAGACCAGTATTTGACTGTTTAACCAGACCAGTATTTGACTGTTTAACCAGACCAGTATTTGACTGTTTAACCAGACCAGTATTTGACTGTTTAACCAGACCAGTATTTGACTGTTTAACCAGACCAGTATTTGACTGTTTAACCAGACCAGTATTTGACTGTTTAACCAGACCAGTATTTGACTGTTTAACCAGACCAGTATTTGACTGTTTAACCAGACCAGTATCTGACTGTTTAACCAGACCAGTATTTAACTGTTTAACCAGACCAGTATTTGACTGTTTAACCAGACCAGTATTTGACTGTTTAACCAGACCAGTATCTGACTGTTTAACCAGACCAGTATCTGACTGTTTAACCAGACCAGTATTTGACTGTTTAACCAGACCAGTATCTGACTGTTTAACCAGACCAGTATTTGACTGTTTAACCAGACCAGTATTTGACTGTTTAACCAGACCAGTATTTGACTGTTTAACCAGACCAGTATTTGACTGTTTAACCAGACCAGTATTTGACTGTTTAACCAGACCAGTATCTGACTGTTTAACCAGACCAGTATTTGACTGTTTAACCAGACCAGTATTTGACTGTTTAACCAGACCAGTATCTGACTGTTTAACCAGACCAGTATTTGACTGTTTAACCAGACCAGTATCTGACTGTTTAACCAGACCAGTATTTGACTGTTTAACCAGACCAGTATCTGACTGTTTAACCAGACCAGTATTTGACTGTTTAACCAGACCAGTATTTGACTGTTTAACCAGACCAGTATTTGACTGTTTAACCAGACCAGTATTTGACTGTTTAGCCAGACCAGTATCTGACTGTTTAACCAGACCAGTATTTGACTGTTTAACCAGACCAGTATTGACTGTTTAACCAGACCAGTATTTGACTGTTTAACCAGACCAGTATCTGACTGTTTAACCAGACCAGTATTTGACTGTTTAACCAGACCAGTATTTGACTGTTTAACCAGACCAGTATTCTGACTGTTTAACCAGACCAGTATCTGACTGTTTAACCAGACCAGTATTTGACTGTTTAACCAGACCAGTACTGTTTAACAGATAGACCAGTATTTGACTGTTTAACCAGACCAGTATTTGACTGTTTAACCAGACCAGTATTTGACTGTTTAACCAGACCAGTATCTGACTGTTTAACCAGACCAGTATTTGACTGTTTAACCAGACCAGTATTTGACTGTTTAACCAGACCAGTATTTGACTGTTTAACCAGACCAGTATTTGACTGTTTAACCAGACCAGTATTTGACTGTTTAACCAGACCAGTATTTGACTGTTTAACCAGACCAGTATTTGACTGTTTAACCAGACCAGTATTTGACTGTTTAACCAGACCAGTATTTGACTGTTTAACCAGACCAGTATTTGACTGTTTAACCAGACCAGTATTTGACTGTTTAACCAGACCAGTATCTGACTGTTTAACCAGACCAGTATTTGACTGTTTAACCAGACCAGTATTTGACTGTTTAACCAGACCAGTATTTGACTGTTTAACCAGACCAGTATTTGACTGTTTAACCAGACCAGTATCTGACTGTTTAACCAGACCAGTATTTGACTGTTTAACCAGACCAGTATTTGACTGTTTAACCAGACCAGTATTTGACTGTTTAACCAGACCAGTATTTGACTGTTTAACCAGACCAGTATCTGACTGTTTAACCAGACCAGTATTTGACTGTTTAACCAGACCAGTATTTGACTGTTTAACCAGACCAGTATTTGACTGTTTAACCAGACCAGTATTTGACTGTTTAACCAGACCAGTATCTGACTGTTTAACCAGACCAGTATTTGACTGTTTAACCAGACCAGTATCTGACTGTTTAACCAGACCAGTATTTGACTGTTTAACCAGACCAGTATTTGACTGTTTAACCAGACCAGTATCTGACTGTTTAACCAGACCAGTATTTGACTGTTTAACCAGACCAGTATTTGACTGTTTAACCAGACCAGTATCTGACTGTTTAACCAGACCAGTATTTGACTGTTTAACCAGACCAGTATTTGACTGTTTAACCAGACCAGTATCTGACTGTTTAACCAGACCAGTATTTGACTGTTTAACCAGACCAGTATTTAACTGTTTAACCAGACCAGTATCTGACTGTTTAACCAGACCAGTATTTGACTGTTTAACCAGACCAGTATTTGACTGTTTAACCAGACCAGTATTTGACTGTTTAACCAGACCAGTATCTGACTGTTTAACCAGACCAGTATTTGACTGTTTAACCAGACCAGTATCTGACTGTTTAACCAGACCAGTATTTGACTGTTTAACCAGACCAGTATTTGACTGTTTAACCAGACCAGTATTTGACTGTTTAACCAGACCAGTATTTGACTGTTTAACCAGACCAGTATCTGACTGTTTAACCAGACCAGTATTTGACTGTTTAACCAGACCAGTATTTGACTGTTTAACCAGACCAGTATCTGACTGTTTAACCAGACCAGTATTTGACTGTTTAACCAGACCAGTATTTGACTGTTTAACCAGACCAGTATTTGACTGTTTAACCAGACCAGTATTTGACTGTTTAACCAGACCAGTATTTGACTGTTTAACCAGACCAGTATCTGACTGTTTAACCAGACCAGTATTTGACTGTTTAACCAGACCAGTATTTGACTGTTTAACCAGACCAGTATTTGACTGTTTAACCAGACCAGTATTTAACTGTTTAACCAGACCAGTATCTGACTGTTTAACCAGACCAGTATTTGACTGTTTAACCAGACCAGTATCTGACTGTTTAACCAGACCAGTATCTGACTGTTTAACCAGACCAGTATTTGACTGTTTAACCAGACCAGTATTTGACTGTTTAACCAGACCAGTATTTGACTGTTTAACCAGACCAGTATTTGACTGTTTAACCAGACCAGTATTTGACTGTTTAACCAGACCAGTATTTGACTGTTTAACCAGACCAGTATTTGACTGTTTAACCAGACCAGTATTTGACTGTTTAACCAGACCAGTATTTGACTGTTTAACCAGACCAGTATTTGACTGTTTAACCAGACCAGTATTTGACTGTTTAACCAGACCAGTATTTGACTGTTTAACCAGACCAGTATCTGACTGTTTAACCAGACCAGTATTTGACTGTTTAACCAGACCAGTATTTGACTGTTTAACCAGACCAGTATCTGACTGTTTAACCAGACCAGTATTTGACTGTTTAACCAGACCAGTATTTGACTGTTTAACCAGACCAGTATTTGACTGTTTAACCAGACCAGTATCTGACTGTTTAACCAGACCAGTATTTGACTGTTTAACCAGACCAGTATTTGACTGTTTAACCAGACCAGTATTTGACTGTTTAACCAGACCAGTATTTGACTGTTTAACCAGACCAGTATCTGACTGTTTAACCAGACCAGTATTTAACTGTTTAACCAGACCAGTATCTGACTGTTTAACCAGACCAGTATTTGACTGTTTAACCAGACCAGTATTTGACTGTTTAACCAGACCAGTATCTGACTGTTTAACCAGACCAGTATTTAACAGACCAGTATTTGACTGTTTAACCAGACCAGTATTTACTGTTTAACCAGACCAGTATCTGACTGTTTAACCAGACCAGTATTTGACTGTTTAACCAGACCAGTATTTGACTGTTTAACCAGACCAGTATTTGACTGTTTAACCAGACCAGTATTTGACTGTTTAACCAGACCAGTATTTGACTGTTTAACCAGACCAGTATCTGACTGTTTAACCAGACCAGTATTTGACTGTTTAACCAGACCAGTATTTGACTGTTTAACCAGACCAGTATTTGACTGTTTAACCAGACCAGTATTTGACTGTTTAACCAGACCAGTATTTGACTGTTTAACCAGACCAGTATTTGACTGTTTAACCAGACCAGTATTTGACTGTTTAACCAGACCAGTATTTGACTGTTTAACCAGACCAGTATCTGACTGTTTAACCAGACCAGTATTTGACTGTTTAACCAGACCAGTATTTGACTGTTTAACCAGACCAGTATCTGACTGTTTAACCAGACCAGTATCTGACTGTTTAACCAGACCAGTATTTGACTGTTTAACCAGACCAGTAACTGTTTAACCAGACCAGTATTTGACTGTTTAACCAGACCAGTATTTGACTGTTTGACTGTTTAACCAGACCAGTATTTGACTGTTTAACCAGACCAGTATTTGACTGTTTAACCAGACCAGTATTTGACTGTTTAACCAGACCAGTATTTGACTGTTTAACCAGACCAGTATTTGACTGTTTAACCAGACCAGTATTTGACTGTTTAACCAGACCAGTATTTGACTGTTTAACCAGACCAGTATTTGACTGTTTAACCAGACCAGTATCTGACTGTTTAACCAGACCAGTATTTGACTGTTTAACCAGACCAGTATTTGACTGTTTAACCAGACCAGTATTTGACTGTTTAACCAGACCAGTATTTGACTGTTTAACCAGACCAGTATTTGACTGTTTAACCAGACCAGTATCTGACTGTTTAACCAGACCAGTATTTGACTGTTTAACCAGACCAGTATTTGACTGTTTAACCAGACCAGTATTTGACTGTTTAACCAGACCAGTATTTGACTGTTTAACCAGACCAGTATTTGACTGTTTAACCAGACCAGTATTTGACTGTTTAACCAGACCAGTATTTGACTGTTTAACCAGACCAGTATCTGACTGTTTAACCAGACCAGTATTTGACTGTTTAACCAGACCAGTATTTGACTGTTTAACCAGACCAGTATCTGACTGTTTAACCAGACCAGTATTTGACTGTTTAACCAGACCAGTATCTGACTGTTTAACCAGACCAGTATTTGACTGTTTAAACCAGACCAGTATTTGACTGTTTAACCAGACCAGTATCTGACTGTTTAACCAGACCAGTATTTGACTGTTTAACCAGACCAGTATCTGACTGTTTAACCAGACCAGTATTTGACTGTTTAACCAGACCAGTATTTGACTGTTTAACCAGACCAGTATTTGACTGTTTAACCAGACCAGTATTTGACTGTTTAACCAGACCACTGTTTAACCAGACCAGTATTTGACTGTTTAACCAGACCAGTATTTGACTGTTTAACCAGACCAGTATTTGACTGTTTAACCAGACCAGTATTTGACTGTTTAACCAGACCAGTATTTGACTGTTTAACCAGACCAGTATCTGACTGTTTAACCAGACCAGTATTGACTGTTTAACCAGACCAGTATTTGACTGTTTACCAGACCAGTATCTGACTGTTTAACCAGACCAGTATTTGACTGTTTAACCAGACCAGTATTTGACTGTTTAACCAGACCAGTATTTGACTGTTTAACCAGACCAGTATTTGACTGTTTAACCAGACCAGTATCTGACTGTTTAACCAGACCAGTATTTGACTGTTTAACCAGACCAGTATTTGACTGTTTAACCAGACCAGTATCTGACTGTTTAACCAGACCAGTATTTGACTGTTTAACCAGACCAGTATCTGACTGACTGTTTAACCAGACCAGTATTTGACTGTTTAACCAGACCAGTATTTGACTGTTTAACCAGACCAGTATTTGACTGTTTAACCAGACCAGTATTTGACTGTTTAACCAGACCAGTATTTGACTGTTTAACCAGACCAGTATCTGACTGTTTAACCAGACCAGTATTTGACTGTTTAACCAGACCAGTATCTGACTGTTTAACCAGACCAGTATTTGACTGTTTAACCAGACCAGTATTTGACTGTTTAACCAGACCAGTATCTGACTGTTTAACCAGACCAGTATTTGACTGTTTAACCAGACCAGTATTTGACTGTTTAACCAGACCAGTATTTGACTGTTTAACCAGACCAGTATTTGACTGTTTAACCAGACCAGTATCTGACTGTTTAACCAGACCAGTATTTAACTGTTTAACCAGACCAGTATTTGACTGTTTAACCAGACCAGTATTTGACTGTTTAACCAGACCAGTATCTGACTGTTTAACCAGACCAGTATTTGACTGTTTAACCAGACCAGTACTGTTTAACCAGACCAGTATTTGACTGTTTAACCAGACCAGTATTTGACTGTTTAACCAGACCAGTATTTGACTGTTTAACCAGACCAGTATTTGACTGTTTAACCAGACCAGTATCTGACTGTTTAACCAGACCAGTATTTGACTGTTTAACCAGACCAGTATCTGACTGTTTAACCAGACCAGTATTTGACTGTTTAACCAGACCAGTATTTGACTGTTTAACCAGACCAGTATTTGACTGTTTAACCAGACCAGTATCTGACTGTTTAAGCAGACCAGTAGTATTGACTGTTTAACCAGACCAGTATCTGACTGTTTAACCAGACCAGTATTTGACTGTTTAACCAGACCAGTATTTGACTGTTTAACCAGACCAGTATTTGACTGTTTAACCAGACCAGTATTTGACTGTTTAACCAGACCAGTATTTGACTGTTTAACCAGACCAGTATTTGACTGTTTAACCAGACCAGTATTTGACTGTTTAACCAGACCAGTATCTGACTGTTTAACCAGACCAGTATTTGACTGTTTAACCAGACCAGTATTTGACTGTTTAACCAGACCAGTATTTGACTGTTTAACCAGACCAGTATTTGACTGTTTAACCAGACCAGTATTTGACTGTTTAACCAGACCAGTATTTGACTGTTTAACCAGACCAGTATTTGACTGTTTAACCAGACCAGTATTTGACTGTTTAACCAGACCAGTATTTGACTGTTTAACCAGACCAGTATTTGACTGTTTAACCAGACCAGTATCTGACTGTTTAACCAGACCAGTATTTGACTGTTTAACCAGACCAGTATCTGACTGTTTAACCAGACCAGTATTTGACTGTTTAACCAGACCAGTATTTGACTGTTTAACCAGACCAGTATCTGACTGTTTAACCAGACCAGTATTTGACTGTTTAACCAGACCAGTATTTGACTGTTTAACCAGACCAGTATCTGACTGTTTAACCAGACCAGTTGACTGTTTAACCAGACCAGTATTTGACTGTTTAACCAGACCAGTATTTGACTGTTTAACCAGACCAGTATTTGACTGTTTAACCAGACCAGTATCTGACTGTTTAACCAGACCAGTATTTGACTGTTTAACCAGACCAGTATTTGACTGTTTAACCAGACCAGTATCTGACTGTTTAACCAGACCAGTATTTGACTGTTTAACCAGACCAGTATTTGACTGTTTAACCAGACCAGTAATTTAACCAGACCTGTTTAACCAGACCAGTATTTGACTGTTTAACCAGACCAGTATTTGACTGTTTAACCAGACCAGTATTTGACAGACCAGTATTTGACTGTTTAACCAGACCAGTATTTGACTGTTTAACCAGACCAGTATCTGACTGTTTAACCAGACCAGTATTTGACTGTTTAACCAGACCAGTATTTGACTGTTTAACCAGACCAGTATCTGACTGTTTAACCAGACCAGTATTTGACTGTTTAACCAGACCAGTATTGACTGTTTAACCAGACCAGTATTTGACTGTTTAACCAGACCAGTATTTGACTGTTTAACCAGACCAGTATCTGACTGTTTAACCAGACCAGTATTTGACTGTTTAACCAGACCAGTATCTGACTGTTTAACCAGACCAGTATTTGACTGTTTAACCAGACCAGTATTTGACTGTTTAACCAGACCAGTATCTGACTGTTTAACCAGACCAGTATTTGACTGTTTAACCAGACCAGTATTTGACTGTTTAACCAGACCAGTATCTGACTGTTTAACCAGACCAGTATTTGACTGTTTAACCAGACCAGTATTTGACTGTTTAACCAGACCAGTATCTGACTGTTTAACCAGACCAGTATTTGACTGTTTAACCAGACCAGTATTTGACTGTTTAACCAGACCAGTATTTGACTGTTTAACCAGACCAGTATTTGACTGTTTAACCAGACCAGTATCTGACTGTTTAACCAGACCAGTATTTGACTGTTTAACCAGACCAGTATTTGACTGTTTAACCAGACCAGTATTTGACTGTTTAACCAGACCAGTATTTGACTGTTTAACCAGACCAGTATTTGACTGTTTAACCAGACCAGTATTTGACTGTTTAACCAGACCAGTATTTGACTGTTTAACCAGACCAGTATTTGACTGTTTAGACCAGTTATTAACAGACCAGTATCTGACTGTTTAACCAGACCAGTATTTAACTGTTTAACCAGACCAGTATTTGACTGTTTAACCAGACCAGTATCTGACTGTTTAACCAGACCAGTATTTGACTGTTTAACCAGACCAGTATCTGACTGTTTAACCAGACCAGTATTTGACTGTTTAACCAGACCAGTATTAACCAGACCAGTATTTGACTGTTTAACCAGACCAGTATTTGACTGTTTAACCAGACCAGTATTTGACTGTTTAACCAGACCAGTATCTGACTGTTTAACCAGACCAGTATTTGACTGTTTAACCAGACCAGTATTTGACTGTTTAACCAGACCAGTATCTGACTGTTTAACCAGACCAGTATTTGACTGTTTAACCAGACCAGTATCTGACTGTTTAACCAGACCAGTATTTGACTGTTTAACCAGACCAGTATTTGACTGTTTAACCAGACCAGTATCTGACTGTTTAACCAGACCAGTATTTGACTGTTTAACCAGACCAGTATTTGACTGTTTAACCAGACCAGTATCTGACTGTTTAACCAGACCAGTATTTGACTGTTTAACCAGACCAGTATCTGACTGTTTAACCAGACCAGTATTTGACTGTTTAACCAGACCAGTATTTGACTGTTTAACCAGACCAGTATTTGACTGTTTAACCAGACCAGTATCTGACTGTTTAACCAGACCAGTATTTGACTGTTTAACCAGACCAGTATCTGACTGTTTAACCAGACCAGTATCTGACTGTTTAACCAGACCAGTATTTGACTGTTTAACCAGACCAGTATCTGACTGTTTAACCAGACCAGTATCTGACTGTTTAACCAGACCAGTATTTGACTGTTTAACCAGACCAGTATTTGACTGTTTAACCAGACCAGTATTTGACTGTTTAACCAGACCAGTATTTGACTGTTTAACCAGACCAGTATCTGACTGTTTAACCAGACCAGTATTTGACTGTTTAACCAGACCAGTATTTGACTGTTTAACCAGACCAGTATTTGACTGTTTAACCAGACCAGTATTTGACTGTTTAACCAGACCAGTATTTGACTGTTTAACCAGACCAGTATTTGACTGTTTAACCAGACCAGTATTTGACTGTTTAACCAGACCAGTATCTGACTGTTTAACCAGACCAGTATCTGACTGTTTAACCAGACCAGTATTTGACTGTTTAACCAGACCAGTATCTGACTGTTTAACCAGACCAGTATCTGACTGTTTAACCAGACCAGTATTTGACTGTTTAACCAGACCAGTATCTGACTGTTTAACCAGACCAGTATTTGACTGTTTAACCAGACCAGTATTTGACTGTTTAACCAGACCAGTATTTGACTGTTTAACCAGACCAGTATTTGACTGTTTAACCAGACCAGTATTTGACTGTTTAACCAGACCAGTATTTGACTGTTTAACCAGACCAGTATTTGACTGTTTAACCAGACCAGTTTAACCAGACCAGTATCTGACTGTTTAACCAGACCAGTATTTGACTGTTTAACCAGACCAGTATTTGACTGTTTAACCAGACCAGTATCTGACTGTTTAACCAGACCAGTATTTGACTGTTTAACCAGACCAGTATTTGACTGTTTAACCAGACCAGTATTTGAACTGTTTTGGACCAGTATCTGACTGTTTAACCAGACCAGTATTTAACTGTTTAACCAGACCAGTATTTGACTGTTTAACCAGACCAGTATTTGACTGTTTAACCAGACCAGTATTGACTGTTTAACCAGACCAGTATTTGACTGTTTAAGCAGACCAGTATCTGACTGTTTAACCAGACCAGTATTTAACTGTTTAACCAGACCAGTATCTGACTGTTTAACCAGACCAGTATTTGACTGTTTAGACCAGTATTTGACTGTTTAACCAGACCAGTATCTGACTGTTTAACCAGACCAGTATTTGACTGTTTAACCAGACCAGTATTTGACTATTTAACCAGACCAGTATCTGACTGTTTAACCAGACCAGTATTTAACTGTTTAACCAGACCAAGATTTGACTGTTTAACCAGACCAGTATTTAACTGTTTTAACCAGACCAGTATTTGACTGTTTAACCAGACCAGTATTTGACTGTTTAACCAGACCAGTATCTGACTGTTTTAACCAGACCAGTATCTGACTGTTTAACCAGACCAGTATCTGACTGTTTAACCAGACCAGTATTTGACTGTTTAACCAGACCAGTATATGACTGTTTAACCAGACCAGTATTTGACTGTTTAACCAGACCAGTATTTGACTGTTTAGCAGACCAGTATTTAACTGTTTAACCAGACCAGTATCTGACTGTTTAACCAGACCAGTATCTGACTGTTTAACCAGACCAGTATTTGACTGTTTAACCAGACCAAGTATTTGACTGTTTAACCAGACTGACTGTTTAACCAGACCGGTATCTGACTGTTTAAGCAGACCAGTATCTGACTGTTTAGCCAGACCAGTATTTAACTGAATGATCTGACTGTTTAACCAGACCAGTATCTGACTGTTAACCAGACCAGTATTTGACTGTTTAACCAGACCAGTATTTGACTGTTTAACCAGACCAGTATCTGACTGTTTAACCAGACCAGTATTTGACTGTTTAACCAGACCAGTATTTGACTGTTTAACCAGACCAGTTATTTAACTGTTTAACCAGACCAGTATTTGACTGTTTAACAAGACCAGTATCTGACTGTTTAACCAGACCAGTATTTGACTGTTTAACCAGACCAGTATTTGACTGTTTAACCAGACCAGTATCTGACTGTTTAACCAGACCAGTATTTAACTGTTTAACCAGACCAGTATTTGACTGTTTAACCAGACCAGTATCTGACTGTTTAACCAGACCAGTATTTGACTGTTTAACCAGACCAGTATCTGACTGTTTAACCAGACCAGTATCTGACTGTTTAACCAGACCAGTATTTAACTGTTTAACCAGACCAGTAATCGACTGTTTAGCCAGACCAGTATTTGACTGTTTAACCAGACCAGTATTTGAACTGTTTAACCAGACCAGTATCTGACTGTTTAACCAGACCAGTATTTAACTGTTTAACCAGACCAGTATCTGACTGTTTAACCAGACCATTATTTAACTGTTTAACCAGACCAGTATTTGACTGTTTAACCAGACCAGTATCTGACTGTTTAACCAGCCCAGTATTTAACTGTTTAACCAGACCAGTATTTGACTGTTTAACCAGACCAGTAATTAACAGTTTAGACCAGTATCTGACTGTTTAACCAAACCAGTATTTAACTGTTTAAGCAGACCAGGACCATTTAACTGTTTAACCAGACCAGTATCTGACTGTTTAACCAGACCAGTATTTGACTGTTTAACCAGACCAGTATCTGACTGTTTAACCAGACCAGTATTTGACTGTTTAACCAGACCAGTATCTGACTGTTTAACCAGACCAGTATCTGACTGTTTAGCAGACCAGTATTTGACTGTTTAACCAGACCAGTATCTGACTGTTTAACCAGACCAGTATTTAACTGTTTAGCCAGACCAGTATCTGACTGTTTAACCAGACCAGTATTTAACTGTTTAACCAGACCAGTATTTGACTGTTTAACCAGACCAGAATCTGACTGTTTAACCAGACCAGTGTATTTGACTGTTTAACCAGACCAGTATTTGACTGTTTAACCAGACCAGTATTTAACTGTTTAACCAGACCAGTATTTGACTGTTTAACCAGACCAGTATTTGACTGTTTAACCAGACCAGTATTTGACTGTTTAAGCAGACCAGTATCTGACTGACTGTTTAACCAGACCAGTATTTGACTGTTTAACCAGACCAGTATCTGACTGTTTAACCAGACCAGTATTTGACTGTTTAACCAGACCAGTATTTAACTGTTTAACCAGACCAGTATCTGACTGTTTAACCAGACCAGTATCTGACTGTTTAACCAGACCAGTATCTGACTGTTTAACCAGACCAGTATTTGACTGTTTAACCAGACCAGTATCTGACTGTTTAGCCAGACCAGTATTTGACTGTTTAACCAGACCAGTATTTAACTGTTTAAGCAGACCAGTATTTGACTGTTTAACCAGACCAGTATCTGACTGTTTAACCAGACCAGTATTTGACTGTTTAACCAGACCAGTATCTGACTGTTTAACCAGACCAGTATTTAACTGTTTAACCAGACCAGTATTTGACTGTTTAACCAGACCAGTATCTGACTGTTTAACCAGACCAGTATTTAACTGTTTAACCAGACCAGTATCTGACTGTTTAACCAGACTAGTATTTGACTGTTTAACCAGACCAGTATCTGACTCTTTAACCAGACCAGTATCTGACTGTTTAACCAGACCAGTATTGACTGTTTAACCAGACCAGTATTTGACTGTTTAACCAGACCAGTATTTGACTGTTTAACCAGACCAGTATCTGACTGTTTAACCAGACCAGTATTTAACTGTTTAACCAGACCAGTATCTAACTAAGTTTAACCAGACCAGTATCTGACTGTTTAACCAGACCAGTATTTGACTGTTTAACCAGACCAGTATCTGACTGTTTAACCAGACCAGTATTTAACTGTTTAACCAGACAGTTTTACCTTTTAACCAGACCAGTATTTGACTGTTTAACCAGACCATTATTTAACTGTTTAACCAGACCAGTATTTGACTGTTTAACCAGACCAGTATCTGACTGTTTAACCAGCCCAGTATTTAACTGTTTAACCAGACCAGTATTTGACTGTTTAACCAGACCAGTATCTAACTGTTTAACAGACCAGTATTTGACTGTTTAACCAGACCAGTATCTGACTGTTTAACCAGACCAGTATCTGACTGTTTAGCCAGACCAGTATTTGACTGTTTAACCAGACCAGTATTTGAACTGTTTAACCAGACCAGTATTTGACTGTTTAACCAGACCAGTATTTGACTGTTTAACCAGACCAGTATTTAACTGTTTAACCAGACCAGTATTTGACTGTTTAACCAGACCAGTATCTGACTGTTTAACCAGACCAGTATCTGACTGTTTAACCAGACCAGTATCTGACTGTTTAAACCAGACCAGTATTTGACTGTTTAACCAGACCAGTTTCTGACTGTTTAAGCAGACCAGTATTTAACTGTTTAACCAGACCAGTATTTGACTGTTTAACCAGACCAGTATTTGACTGTTTAACCAGACCAGTATTTACTACTGTTTAACCAGACCAGTATCTGACTGTTTAACCAGACCAGTATTTGACTGTTTAACCAGACCAGTATTTGACTGTTTAACCAGACCAGTATCTGACTGTTTAACCAGACCAGTATTTGACTGTTTAACCAGACCAGTATTTAACTGTTTAACCAGACCAGTATTTGACTGTTTAACCAGACCAGTATCTGACTGTTTAACCAGACCAGTATTTGACTGTTTAACCAGACCAGTATCTGACTGTTTAACCAGACCAGTATTTAACTGTTTAACCAGACCAGTATCTGACTGTTTAACCAGACCAGTATTTAACTGTTTAACCAGACCAGTATCTGACTGTTTAACCAGACCAGTATTTGACTGTTTAACCAGACCAGTATTTGACTGTTTAACCAGACCAGTATCTGACTGTTTAACCAGACCAGTATTTAACTGTTTAACCAGACCAGTATTTGACTGTTTAACCAGACCAGTATCTGACTGTTTAAGCAGACCAGTATCTGACTGTTTAACCAGACCAGTATCTGACTGTTTAACCAGACCAGTATTTGACTGTTTAACCAGACCAGTATCTGACTGTTTAACCAGACCAGTATCTGACTGTTTAACCAGACCAGTATTTAACTGTTTAACCAGACCAGTATCTGACTGTTTAACCAGACCAGTATTTGACTGTTTAACCAGACCAGTATTTGACTGTTTAACCAGACCAGTATTTGCTGACTGTTTAACCAGACCAGTATTTGACTGTTTAACCAGACCAGTATTTCACTGTTTAAGCCAGACCAGTATTTAACTGTTTAAGCAGACCATTATTTGACTGTTTAGTAACCAGACCAGTATCTGACTGTTTAACCAGACCAGTATTTAATTGTTTAACCAGCCCAGTATTTAACTGTTTAACCAGACCAGTATTTGACTGTTTAACCAGACCAGTATTTGACTGTTTAACCAGACCAGATCTGCTAACTGTTTAACCAGACCAGTATCTAACTGTTTAACCAGACCAGTATTTGACTGTTTAACCAGACCAGTATCTGACTGTTTAACCAGACCAGTATTTAACTCTTTAACCAGACCAGTATGTAACTGTTGACTGAGAACAGTATTTAACTGTTTAGCAGACCAGAATCTGACTGTTTAAGCAGACCAGTATCTGACTGTTTAACCAGACCAGTATTTGACTGTTTAACCAGACCAGTAACTGAACTGTTTAACCAGACCAGTATTCTAACTATTTAACCAGACCAGTATCTGACTGTTTAACCAGACCATTATCTAACTGTTTAACCAGACCAGTATTGACTGTTTAACCAGACCAGTTACTGACTGTTTAACCAGACCAGTATTTAATTCTTTAACCAGACCAGTATGTGACTGTTTAACCAGACCAGTATTTGACTGTTTAACCAGACCAGTATTTGACTGTTTAACCAAACCAGTATTTAACTGTTTAACCAGACCAGTATTTAACTGTTTAACCAGACCAGTATCTGACTGTTTAACCAGACCAGTATCTGACTGTTTAACCAGACCAGTATTTGACTGTTTAACCAGACCAGTATCTAACTGTTTAACCAGACCAGTATTTCTGACTGTTTAACCAGACCAGTATTTGACTGTTTAACCAGACCAGTATCTGACTGTTTAGACCAGACTAGTATCTGACTGTTTAACCAGACCAGTATTTAACTGTTTAACCAGACCAGTATTTAACTGTTTAACCAGACCAGTATCTGACTGTTTAACCAGACCAGTATTTAACTGTTTAACCAGACCAGTATTTGACTGTTTAACCAGACCAGTATCTAACTGTTTAACCAGACCAGTATTTAACTGTTTAACCAGACCAGTATCTGACTGTTTAACCAGACCAGTATTTGACTGTTTAACCAGACCAGTATCTGACTGTTTAACCAGACCAGTATTTGACTGTTTAACCAGACCAGTATTTGACTGTTTAACCAGACCAGTATCTGACTGTTTAACCAGACCAGTATTTGACTGTTTAACCAGACCAGTATTTAACTGTTTAACCAGACCAGTATCTGACTGTTTAACCAGACCAGTATTGACTGTTTAACCAGACCAGTAACATGTTTAACCAGACCAGTATCTGACTGTTTAACCAGACCAGTATTTATGTTTAACCAGACCATGTATTGTTTAACCAGACCAGTATTTGACTGTTTAACCAGACCAGTATCTGTGTTTAAGACCAGTATTTGACTGTTTAACCAGATATCTGACTGTTTAACCAGACCAGTATTTGACTGTTTAACAGACCAGTATTACTGTTTAACCAGACCAGTATTTGACTGTTTAACCAGACCAGTATCTGACTGTTTAACCAGACCAGTATCTGACTGTTTAACCAGACCAGTATTTAACTGTTTAACCAGACCAGTATTTAACTGTTTAACCAGACCAATATCTAACTGTTTAACCAGACCAGTATTTAACTGTTTAACCAGACCAGTATCTGACTGTTTTACCAGACCAGTATCTGACTGTTTAACCAGAGTAGTATTTGACTGTTTAACCAGACCAGTATCTGACTGTTTAACCAGACCAGTATCTTGACTTTTAACCAACAGTATCTGACTGTTTAACCAGACCAGTATCTGACTGTTTAACCAGACCAGTATCGACCTTTAACCAGACCAGTATCTGACTGTTTAACCAGACCAGTATTTGACTGTTTAACCAGACCAGTATTTGACTGTTTAACCAGACCAGTATCTGACTGTTTAACCAGACCAGTATTTGACTGTTTAACCAGACCAGTATTTGACTGTTTAACCAGACCAGTATTTAACTGTTTAACCAGACCAGTATTTGACTGTTTAACCAGACCAGTATCTGACTGTTTAACCAGACCAGTATTTGACTGTTTAACCAGACCAGTATCTGACTGTTTAGCAGACCAGTATTGACTGTTTAACCAGACCAGTATCTGACTGTTTAACCAGACCAGTATTTGACTGTTTAACCAGACCAGTATCTTGACTGTTTAACCAGACCAGTATTTGACTGTTTAACCAGACCAGTATCTGACTGTTTAAGCAGACCAGTATTTGACTGTTTAACCAGACCAGTATCTGACTGTTTAACCAGACCAGTATTTGACTGTTTAACCAGACCAGTATTTGACTGTTTAACCAGACCAGTATCTGACTGTTTAACCAGACCAGTATTTGACTGTTTAACCAGACCAGTATTTGACTGTTTAACCAGACCAGTATCTGACTGTTTAACCAGACCAGTATTTGACTGTTTAACCAGACCAGTATTTGACTGTTTAACCAGACCAGTATTTGACTGTTTAACCAGACCAGTATTTGACTGTTTAACCAGACCAGTATTTGACTGTTTAACCAGACCAGTATCTGACTGTTTAACCAGACCAGTATTTGACTGTTTAACCAGACCAGTATTTGACTGTTTAACCAGACCAGTATCTGACTGTTTAACCAGACCAGTATTTAACTGTTTAACCAGACCAGTCTGACTGTTTTACCAGACCAGTATTTGACTGTTTAACCAGACCAGTATTTGACTGTTTTTGACTGTTTAACCAGACCAGTATCTGACTGTTTAACCAGACCAGTATTTAACTGTTTAACCAGACCAGTATCTGACTGTTTAACCAGACCAGTATTTGACTGTTTAACCAGACCAGTATTTGACTGTTTAACCAGACCAGTATCTGACTGTTTAACCAGACCAGTATTTAACTGTTTAACCAGACCAGTATTTGACTGTTTAACCAGACCAGTATCTGACTGTTTAACCAGACCAGTATTTGACTGTTTAACCAGACCAGTATCTGACTGTTTAACCAGACCAGTATCTGACTGTTTAACCAGACCAGTATTTGACTGTTTAACCAGACCAGTATTTGACTGTTTAACCAGACCAGTATCTGACTGTTTAACCAGACCAGTATTTGACTGTTTAACCAGACCAGTATTTGACTGTTTAACCAGACCAGTATTTGACTGTTTAACCAGACCAGTATTTGACTGTTTAACCAGACCAGTATCTGACTGTTTAACCAGACCAGTATTTGACTGTTTAACCAGACCAGTATCTGACTGTTTAACAGACCAGTATGTGACTGTTTAACCAGACCAGTATTTGACTGTTTAACCAGACCAGTATCTGACTGTTTAACCAGACCAGTATTTGACTGTTTAACCAGACCAGTATCTGACTGTTTAACCAGACCAGTATTTGACTGTTTAACCAGACCAGTATTTGACTGTTTAACCAGACCAGTATTTGACTGTTTAACCAGACCAGTATTTGACTGTTTAACCAGACCAGTATTTGACTGTTTAACCAGACCAGTATCTGACTGTTTAACCAGACCAGTATTTGACTGTTTAACCAGACCAGTATTTGACTGTTTAACCAGACCAGTATTTGACTGTTTAACCAGACCAGTATCTGACTGTTTAACCAGACCAGTATCTGACTGTTTAACCAGACCAGTATCTGACTGTTTAACCAGACCAGTATTGACTGTTTAACCAGACCAGTATTGACTGTTTAACCAGACCAGTATTTGACTGTTTAACCAGACCAGTATTTGACTGTTTAACCAGACCAGTATTTGACTGTTTAACCAGACCAGTATTTGACTGTTTAACCAGACCAGTATTTGACTGTTTAACCAGACCAGTATTTGACTGTTTAACCAGACCAGTATTTGACTGTTTAACCAGACCAGTATTTGACTGTTTAACCAGACCAGTATCTGACTGTTTAACCAGACCAGTATCTGACTGTTTAACCAGACCAGTATTTGACTGTTTAACCAGACCAGTATCTGACTGTTTAACCAGACCAGTATTTGACTTGCTTGGCCAACAGACCAGTATCTTGCTGTTTAACCAGACCAGTATTTGACTGTTTAACCAGACCAGTATTTGACTGTTTAACCAGACCAGTATCTGACTGTTTAACCAGACCAGTATTTGACTGTTTAACCAGACCAGTATTTGACTGTTTAACCAGACCAGTATCTGACTGTTTAACCAGACCAGTATTCTGACTGTTTAACCAGACCAGTATTTGACTGTTTAACCAGACCAGTATCTGACTGTTTAACCAGACCAGTATTTGACTGTTTAACCAGACCAGTATTTGACTGTTTAACCAGACCAGTATTTGACTGTTTAACCAGACCAGTATTTGACTGTTTAACCAGACCAGTATTTGACTGTTTAACCAGACCAGTATTTGACTGTTTAACCAGACCAGTATTTGACTGTTTAACCAGACCAGTATTTGACTGTTTAACCAGACCAGTATTTGACTGTTTAACCAGACCAGTATCTGACTGTTTAACCAGACCAGTATTTGACTGTTTAACCAGACCAGTATTTGACTGTTTAACCAGACCAGTATTTGACTGTTTAACCAGACCAGTATCTGACTGTTTAACCAGACCAGTATTTGACTGTTTAACCAGACCAGTATTTGACTGTTTAACCAGACCAGTATTTGACTGTTTAACCAGACCAGTATTTGACTGTTTAACCAGACCAGTATTTGACTGTTTAACCAGACCAGTATTTGACTGTTTAACCAGACCAGTATTGACTGTTTAACCAGACCAGTATTTGACTGTTTAACCAGACCAGTATTTGACTGTTTAACCAGACCAGTATTTGACTGTTTAACCAGACCAGTATCTGACTGTTTAACCAGACCAGTATTTGACTGTTTAACCAGACCAGTATTTGACTGTTTAACCAGACCAGTATTTGACTGTTTAACCAGACCAGTATTTGACTGTTTAACCAGACCAGTATTTGACTGTTTAACCAGACCAGTATTTGACTGTTTAACCAGACCAGTATCTGACTGTTTAACCAGACCAGTATTGACTGTTTAACAGACCAGTATTTGACTGTTTAACCAGACCAGTATCTGACTGTTTAACCAGACCAGTATTTGACTGTTTAACCAGACCAGTATTTGACTGTTTAACCAGACCAGTATTTGACTGTTTAAGCAGACCAGTATTTGACTGTTTAACCAGACCAGTATTTACTGCCAGACCAGTATTTGACTGTTTAACCAGACCAGTATTTGACTGTTTAACCAGACCAGTATCTGACTGTTTTACCAGACCAGTATCTGACTGTTTAACCAGACCAGTATTTGACTGTTTAACCAGACCAGTATCTGACTGTTTAACCAGACCAGTATCTGACTGTTTAACCAGACCAGTATCTGACTGTTTAACCAGACCAGTATTTGACTGTTTAACCAGACCAGTATTTGACTGTTTAACCAGACCAGTATCTGACTGTTTAACCAGACCAGTATTTGACTGTTTAACCAGACCAGTATTTGACTGTTTAACCAGACCAGTATCTGACTGTTTAACCAGACCAGTATTTGACTGTTTAACCAGACCAGTATCTGACTGTTTAACCAGACCAGTATTTGACTGTTTAACCAGACCAGTATTTGACTGTTTAACCAGACCAGTATTTGACTGTTTAACCAGACCAGTATTTGACTGTTTAACCAGACCAGTGACTGTTTAACCAGACCAGTATTTGACTGTTTAACCAGACCAGTATTTGACTGTTTAACCAGACCAGTATCTGACTGTTTAACCAGACCAGTATTTAACTGTTTAACCAGACCAGTATTTGACTGTTTAACCAGACCAGTATTTGACTGTTTAACCAGACCAGTATTTGACTGTTTAACCAGACCAGTATCTGACTGTTTAACCAGACCAGTATTTGACTGTTTAACCAGACCAGTATTTGACTGTTTAACCAGACCAGTATTTGACTGTTTAACCAGACCAGTATCTGACTGTTTAACCAGACCAGTATTTGACTGTTTAACCAGACCAGTATTTGACTGTTTAACCAGACCAGTATTTGACTGTTTAACCAGACCAGTATTTGACTGTTTAACCAGACCAGTATTTGACTGTTTAACCAGACCAGTATTTAACTGTTTAACCAGACCAGTATCTGACTGTTTAACCAGACCAGTATCTGACTGTTTAACCAGACCAGTATTTGACTGTTTAACCAGACCAGTATTTGACTGTTTAACCAGACCAGTATTTGACTGTTTAACCAGACCAGTATCTGACTGTTTAACCAGACCAGTATCTGACTGTTTAACCAGACCAGTATTTGACTGTTTAACCAGACCAGTATCTGACTGTTTAACCAGACCAGTATTTGACTGTTTAACCAGACCAGTATTTGACTGTTTAACCAGACCAGTATTTGACTGTTTAACCAGACCAGTATCTGACTGTTTAACCAGACCAGTATTTGACTGTTTAACCAGACCAGTATCTGACTGTTTAACCAGACCAGTATTTGACTGTTTAACCAGACCAGTATTTGACTGTTTAACCAGACCAGTATTTGACTGTTTAACCAGACCAGTATTTGACTGTTTAACCAGACCAGTATTTGACTGTTTAACCAGACCAGTATTTGACTGTTTAACCAGACCAGTATTTGACTGTTTAACCAGACCAGTATTTGACTGTTTAACCAGACCAGTATCTGACTGTTTAACCAGACCAGTATTTGACTGTTTAACCAGACCAGTATTTGACTGTTTAACCAGACCAGTATTTGACTGTTTAACCAGACCAGTATTTGACTGTTTAACCAGACCAGTATTTGACTGTTTAACCAGACCAGTATCTGACTGTTTAACCAGACCAGTATTTGACTGTTTAACCAGACCAGTATCTGACTGTTTAACCAGACCAGTATTTAACTGTTTAACCAGACCAGTATCTGACTGTTTAACCAGACCAGTATTTGACTGTTTAACCAGACCAGTATTTGACTGTTTAACCAGACCAGTATTTGACTGTTTAACCAGACCAGTATCTGACTGTTTAACCAGACCAGTATTTGACTGTTTAACCAGACCAGTATTTGACTGTTTAACCAGACCAGTATCTGACTGTTTAACCAGACCAGTATTTGACTGTTTAACCAGACCAGTATTTGACTGTTTAACCAGACCAGTATCTGACTGTTTAACCAGACCAGTATTTGACTGTTTAACCAGACCAGTATTTGACTGTTTAACCAGACCAGTATTTGACTGTTTAACCAGACCAGTATTTGACTGTTTAACCAGACCAGTATTTGACTGTTTAACCAGACCAGTATTTGACTGTTTAACCAGACCAGTATCTGACTGTTTAACCAGACCAGTATTTGACTGTTTAACCAGACCAGTATTTGACTGTTTAACCAGACCAGTATTTGACTGTTTAACCAGACCAGTATCTGACTGTTTAACCAGACCAGTATCTGACTGTTTAACCAGACCAGTATTTGACTGTTTAACCAGACCAGTATCTGACTGTTTAACCAGACCAGTATCTGACTGTTTAACCAGACCAGTATTTGACTGTTTAACCAGACCAGTATTTGACTGTTTAACCAGACCAGTATTTGACTGTTTAACCAGACCAGTATCTGACTGTTTAACCAGACCAGTATTTGACTGTTTAACCAGACCAGTATTTGACTGTTTAACCAGACCAGTATCTGACTGTTTAACCAGACCAGTATTTGACTGTTTAACCAGACCAGTATTTGACTGTTTAACCAGACCAGTATTTGACTGTTTAACCAGACCAGTATTTGACTGTTTAACCAGACCAGTATTTGACTGTTTAACCAGACCAGTATTTGACTGTTTAACCAGACCAGTATTTAACTGTTTAACCAGACCAGTATCTGACTGTTTAACCAGACCAGTATTTGACTGTTTAACCAGACCAGTATTTGACTGTTTAACCAGACCAGTATTTGACTGTTTAACCAGACCAGTATTTGACTGTTTAACCAGACCAGTATCTGACTGTTTAACCAGACCAGTATCTGACTGTTTAACCAGACCAGTATTTGACTGTTTAACCAGACCAGTATTTGACTGTTTAACCAGACCAGTATTTGACTGTTTAACCAGACCAGTATTTGACTGTTTAACCAGACCAGTATTTGACTGTTTAACCAGACCAGTATTTGACTGTTTAACCAGACCAGTATCTGACTGTTTAACCAGACCAGTATTTGACTGTTTAACCAGACCAGTATTTGACTGTTTAACCAGACCAGTATCTGACTGTTTAACCAGACCAGTATCTGACTGTTTAACCAGACCAGTATCTGACTGTTTAACCAGACCAGTATTTAACTGTTTAACCAGACCAGTATCTGACTGTTTAACCAGACCAGTATTTGACTGTTTAACCAGACCAGTATTTGACTGTTTAACCAGACCAGTATTTGACTGTTTAACCAGACCAGTATCTGACTGTTTAACCAGACCAGTATTTAACTGTTTAACCAGACCAGTATTTGACTGTTTAACCAGACCAGTATTTGACTGTTTAACCAGACCAGTATTTGACTGTTTAACCAGACCAGTATCTGACTGTTTAACCAGACCAGTATTTAACTGTTTAACCAGACCAGTATTTAACTGTTTAACCAGACCAGTATTTGACTGTTTAACCAGACCAGTATTTGACTGTTTAACCAGACCAGTATTTGACTGTTTAACCAGACCAGTATTTGACTGTTTAACCAGACCAGTATTTGACTGTTTAACCAGACCAGTATTGACTGTTTAACCAGACCAGTATTTGACTGTTTAACCAGACCAGTATCTGACTGTTTAACCAGACCAGTATTTGACTGTTTAACCAGACCAGTATTGACTGTTTAGATCTGACTGTTTAACCAGACCAGTATTTGACTGTTTAACCAGACCAGTATTCGACTGTTTAACCAGACCAGTATTTGACTGTTTAACCAGACCAGTATCTGACTGTTTAACCAGACCAGTATTTGACTGTTTAACCAGACCAGTGACTGTTTAACCAGACCAGTACTGTTTAACCAGACCAGTATTTGACTGTTTAACCAGACCAGTATTTGACTGTTTAACCAGACCAGTATTTGACTGTTTAACCAGACCAGTATTTGACTGTTTAACCAGACCAGTATTTGACTGTTTAACCAGACCAGTATTTGACTGTTTAACCAGACCAGTATTTGACTGTTTAACCAGACCAGTATTTGACTGTTTAACCAGACCAGTATTTGACTGTTTAACCAGACCAGTATCTGACTGTTTAACCAGACCAGTATTTGACTGTTTAACCAGACCAGTATTTGACTGTTTAACCAGACCAGTATTTGACTGTTTAACCAGACCAGTATTTGACTGTTTAACCAGACCAGTATCTGACTGTTTAACCAGAACAGTATTTAACTGTTTAACCAGACCAGTATTTGACTGTTTAACCAGACCAGTATTTGACTGTTTAACCAGACCAGTATCTGACTGTTTAACCAGACCAGTATCTGACTGTTTAACCAGACCAGTATTTGACTGTTTAACCAGACCAGTATTTGACTGTTTAACCAGACCAGTATTTGACTGTTTAACCAGACCAGTATCTGACTGTTTAACCAGACCAGTATTTGACTGTTTAACCAGACCAGTATTTGACTGTTTAACCAGACCAGTATCTGACTGTTTAACCAGACCAGTATTTAACTGTTTAACCAGACCAGTATTTGACTGTTTAACCAGACCAGTATTTGACTGTTTAACCAGACCAGTATCTGACTGTTTAACCAGACCAGTATCTGACTGTTTAACCAGACCAGTATTTGACTGTTTAACCAGACCAGTATTTGACTGTTTAACCAGACCAGTATTTGACTGTTTAACCAGACCAGTATCTGACTGTTTAACCAGACCAGTATTTGACTGTTTAACCAGACCAGTATCTGACTGTTTAACCAGACCAGTATTTGACTGTTTAACCAGACCAGTATTTGACTGTTTAACCAGACCAGTATTTGACTGTTTAACCAGACCAGTATTTGACTGTTTAACCAGACCAGTATCTGACTGTTTAACCAGACCAGTATTTGACTGTTTAACCAGACCAGTATTTGACTGTTTAACCAGACCAGTATTTGACTGTTTAACCAGACCAGTATTTGACTGTTTAACCAGACCAGTATTTGACTGTTTAACCAGACCAGTATTTGACTGTTTAACCAGACCAGTATCTGACTGTTTAACCAGACCAGTATTTGACTGTTTAACCAGACCAGTATCTGACTGTTTAACCAGACCAGTATCTGACTGTTTAACCAGACCAGTATTTAACTGTTTAACCAGACCAGTATTTAACTGTTTAACCAGACCAGTATTTGACTGTTTAACCAGACCAGTATTTGACTGTTTAACCAGACCAGTATCTGACTGTTTAACCAGACCAGTATTTGACTGTTTAACCAGACCAGTATTTGACTGTTTAACCAGACCAGTATCTGACTGTTTAACCAGACCAGTATTTGACTGTTTAACCAGACCAGTATTTGACTGTTTAACCAGACCAGTATTTAACTGTTTAACCAGACCAGTATCTGACTGTTTAACCAGACCAGTATTTGACTGTTTAACCAGACCAGTATTTGACTGTTTAACCAGACCAGTATTTGACTGTTTAACCAGACCAGTATTTGACTGTTTAACCAGACCAGTATTTGACTGTTTAACCAGACCAGTATTTGACTGTTTAACCAGACCAGTATCTGACTGTTTAACCAGACCAGTATTTGACTGTTTAACCAGACCAGTATTTGACTGTTTAACCAGACCAGTATTTGACTGTTTAACCAGACCAGTATTTGACTGTTTAACCAGACCAGTATCTGACTGTTTAACCAGACCAGTATTTAACTGTTTAACCAGACCAGTATCTGACTGTTTAACCAGACCAGTATCTGACTGTTTAACCAGACCAGTATTTGACTGTTTAACCAGACCAGTATCTGACTGTTTAACCAGACCAGTATTTGACTGTTTAACCAGACCAGTATTTGACTGTTTAACCAGACCAGTATCTGACTGTTTAACCAGACCAGTATTTGACTGTTTAACCAGACCAGTATTTGACTGTTTAACCAGACCAGTATTTGACTGTTTAACCAGACCAGTATTTGACTGTTTAACCAGACCAGTATTTGACTGTTTAACCAGACCAGTATTTGACTGTTTAACCAGACCAGTATTTGACTGTTTAACCAGACCAGTATCTGACTGTTTAACCAGACCAGTATTTAACTGTTTAACCAGACCAGTATTTGACTGTTTAACCAGACCAGTATTTGACTGTTTAACCAGACCAGTATTTGACTGTTTAACCAGACCAGTATCTGACTGTTTAACCAGACCAGTATTTGACTGTTTAACCAGACCAGTATTTGACTGTTTAACCAGACCAGTATCTGACTGTTTAACCAGACCAGTATTTGACTGTTTAACCAGACCAGTATTTGACTGTTTAACCAGACCAGTATTTGACTGTTTAACCAGACCAGTATCTGACTGTTTAACCAGACCAGTATTTGACTGTTTAACCAGACCAGTATTTGACTGTTTAACCAGACCAGTATCTGACTGTTTAACCAGACCAGTATTTGACTGTTTAACCAGACCAGTATCTGACTGTTTAACCAGACCAGTATTTGACTGTTTAACCAGACCAGTATTTGACTGTTTAACCAGACCAGTATTTGACTGTTTAACCAGACCAGTATCTGACTGTTTAACCAGACCAGTATTTGACTGTTTAACCAGACCAGTATTTGACTGTTTAACCAGACCAGTATCTGACTGTTTAACCAGACCAGTATTTGACTGTTTAACCAGACCAGTATTTGACTGTTTAACCAGACCAGTATTTGACTGTTTAACCAGACCAGTATTTGACTGTTTAACCAGACCAGTATCTGACTGTTTAACCAGACCAGTATTTGACTGTTTAACCAGACCAGTATTTGACTGTTTAACCAGACCAGTATTTGACTGTTTAACCAGACCAGTATTTGACTGTTTAACCAGACCAGTATTTGACTGTTTAACCAGACCAGTATCTGACTGTTTAACCAGACCAGTATTTGACTGTTTAACCAGACCAGTATTTGACTGTTTAACCAGACCAGTATTTGACTGTTTAACCAGACCAGTATTTGACTGTTTAACCAGACCAGTATCTGACTGTTTAACCAGACCAGTATTTGACTGTTTAACCAGACCAGTATCTGACTGTTTAACCAGACCAGTATTTGACTGTTTAACCAGACCAGTATTTAACTGTTTAACCAGACCAGTATTTGACTGTTTAACCAGACCAGTATTTGACTGTTTAACCAGACCAGTATTTGACTGTTTAACCAGACCAGTATTTGACTGTTTAACCAGACCAGTATTTGACTGTTTAACCAGACCAGTATTTGACTGTTTAACCAGACCAGTATTTGACTGTTTAACCAGACCAGTATTTGACTGTTTAACCAGACCAGTATTTGACTGTTTAACCAGACCAGTATTTGACTGTTTAACCAGACCAGTATTTGACTGTTTAACCAGACCAGTATCTGACTGTTTAACCAGACCAGTATTTGACTGTTTAACCAGACCAGTATTTGACTGTTTAACCAGACCAGTATCTGACTGTTTAACCAGACCAGTATTTGACTGTTTAACCAGACCAGTATTTGACTGTTTAACCAGACCAGTATTTGACTGTTTAACCAGACCAGTATCTGACTGTTTAACCAGACCAGTATTTGACTGTTTAACCAGACCAGTATTTGACTGTTTAACCAGACCAGTATTTGACTGTTTAACCAGACCAGTATCTGACTGTTTAACCAGACCAGTATTTGACTGTTTAACCAGACCAGTATTTGACTGTTTAACCAGACCAGTATTTGACTGTTTAACCAGACCAGTATTTGACTGTTTAACCAGACCAGTATGTTGACTGTTTAACCAGACCAGTATTTGACTGTTTAACCAGACCAGTATTTGACTGTTTAACCAGACCAGTATTGACTGTTTAACCAGACCAGTATCTGACTGTTTAACCAGACCAGTATTTAACTGTTTAACCAGACCAGTATTTGACTGTTTAACCAGACCAGTATCTGACTGTTTAACCAGACCAGTATTTGACTGTTTAACCAGACCAGTATCTGACTGTTTAACCAGACCAGTATTTGACTGTTTAACCAGACCAGTATCTGACTGTTTAACCAGACCAGTATTTGACTGTTTAACCAGACCAGTATTTGACTGTTTAACCAGACCAGTATCTGACTGTTTAACCAGACCAGTATTTGACTGTTTAACCAGACCAGTATTTGACTGTTTAACCAGACCAGTATTTGACTGTTTAACCAGACCAGTATTTGACTGTTTAACCAGACCAGTATTTGACTGTTTAACCAGACCAGTATTTGACTGTTTAACCAGACCAGTATTTGACTGTTTAACCAGACCAGTATCTGACTGTTTAACCAGACCAGTATTTAACTGTTTAACCAGACCAGTATCTGACTGTTTAACCAGACCAGTATTTGACTGTTTAACCAGACCAGTATTTGACTGTTTAACCAGACCAGTATTTGACTGTTTAACCAGACCAGTATCTGACTGTTTAACCAGACCAGTATTTAACTGTTTAACCAGACCAGTATTTAACTGTTTAACCAGACCAGTATCTGACTGTTTAACCAGACCAGTATTTGACTGTTTAACCAGACCAGTATCTGACTGTTTAACCAGACCAGTATTTGACTGTTTAACCAGACCAGTATTTGACTGTTTAACCAGACCAGTATCTGACTGTTTAACCAGACCAGTATCTGACTGTTTAACCAGACCAGTATTTGACTGTTTAACCAGACCAGTATTTGACTGTTTAGACCCTGAGTTTAACCAGACCAGTATCTGACTGTTTAACCAGACCAGTATTTGACTGTTTAACCAGACCAGTATTTGACTGTTTAACCAGACCAGTATCTGACTGTTTAACCAGACCAGTATTTGACTGTTTAACCAGACCAGTATCTGACTGTTTAACCAGACCAGTATTTGACTGTTTAACCAGACCAGTATTTGACTGTTTAACCAGACCAGTATTTGACTGTTTAACCAGACCAGTATTTAACTGTTTAACCAGACCAGTATCTGACTGTTTAACCAGACCAGTATTTGACTGTTTAACCAGACCAGTATTTGACTGTTTAACCAGACCAGTATCTGACTGTTTAACCAGACCTGACTGTTTAACCAGACCAGTATCTGACTGTTTAACCAGACCAGTATCTGACTGTTTAACCAGACCAGTATTTGACTGTTTAACCAGACCAGTATCTGACTGTTTAACCAGACCAGTATTTAACTGTTTAACCAGACCAGTATTTGACTGTTTAACCAGACCAGTTTAACCAGACCAGTATTGACTGTTTAACCAGACCAGTATTTGACTGTTTAACCAGACCAGTATCTGACTGTTTAACCAGACCAGTATTTGACTGTTTAACCAGACCAGTATTTGACTGTTTAACCAGACCAGTATCTGACTGTTTAACCAGACCAGTATTTGACTGTTTAACCAGACCAGTATTTGACTGTTTAACCAGACCAGTATTTGACTGTTTAACCAGACCAGTATTTGACTGTTTAACCAGACCAGTATTTGACTGTTTAACCAGACCAGTATTTGACTGTTTAACCAGACCAGTATTTGACTGTTTAACCAGACCAGTATTTGACTGTTTAACCAGACCAGTATTTGACTGTTTAACCAGACCAGTATTTGACTGTTTAACCAGACCAGTATTTGACTGTTTAACCAGACCAGTATTTGACTGTTTAACCAGACCAGTATTCTGACTGTTTAACCAGACCAGTATCTGACTGTTTAACCAGACCAGTATTTGACTGTTTAACCAGACCAGTATCTGACTGTTTAACCAGACCAGTATTTGACTGTTTAACCAGACCAGTATTTGACTGTTTAACCAGACCAGTATTTGACTGTTTAACCAGACCAGTATTTGACTGTTTAACCAGACCAGTATTTGACTGTTTAACCAGACCAGTATTTGACTGTTTAACCAGACCAGTATCTGACTGTTTAACCAGACCAGTATTTGACTGTTTAACCAGACCAGTATTTGACTGTTTAACCAGACCAGTATTTGACTGTTTAACCAGACCAGTATTTGACTGTTTAACCAGACCAGTATTTAACTGTTTAACAGACCAGTATCTGACTGTTTAACCAGACCAGTATCTGACTGTTTAACCAGACCAGTATTTGACTGTTTAACCAGACCAGTATCTGACTGTTTAACCAGACCAGTATTTGACTGTTTAACCAGACCAGTATCTGACTGTTTAACCAGACCAGTATCTGACTGTTTAACCAGACCAGTATTTGACTGTTTAACCAGACCAGTATCTGACTGTTTAACCAGACCAGTATTTGACTGTTTAACCAGACCAGTATTTGACTGTTTAACCAGACCAGTAACTGTTTAACCAGACCAGTATTTGACTGTTTAACCAGACCAGTATCTGACTGTTTAACCAGACCAGTATTTAACTGTTTAACCAGACCAGTATCTGACTGTTTAACCAGACCAGTATTTGACTGTTTAACCAGACCAGTATTTGACTGTTTAACCAGACCAGTATTTGACTGTTTAACCAGACCAGTATTTGACTGTTTAACCAGACCAGTATTTGACTGTTTAACCAGACCAGTATTTGACTGTTTAACCAGACCAGTATTTGACTGTTTAACCAGACCAGTATTTGACTGTTTAACCAGACCAGTATCTGACTGTTTAACCAGACCAGTATCTGACTGTTTAACCAGACCAGTATTTGACTGTTTAACCAGACCAGTATCTGACTGTTTAACCAGACCAGTATCTGACTGTTTAACCAGACCAGTATTTGACTGTTTAACCAGACCAGTATTTGACTGTTTAACCAGACCAGTATTTGACTGTTTAACCAGACCAGTATTTGACTGTTTAACCAGACCAGTATCTGACTGTTTAACCAGACCAGTATTTAACTGTTTAACCAGACCAGTATCTGACTGTTTAACCAGACCATTATTTAACTGTTTAACCAGACCAGTATTTGACTGTTTAACCAGACCAGTATCTGACTGTTTAACCAGACCAGTATTTAACTGTTTAACCAGACCAGTATTTGACTGTTTAACCAGACCAGTATTTAACTGTTTAACCAGACCAGTATTTGACTGTTTAACCAGACCATTTGACTGTTTAACCAGACCAGTATTTGACTGTTTAACCAGACCAGTATTTAACTGTTTAACCAGACCAGTATTTGACTGTTTAACCAGACCAGTATCTGACTGTTTAACCAGACCAGTATTTGACTGTTTAACCAGACCAGTATCTGACTGTTTAACCAGACCAGTATTTGACTGTTTAACCAGACCAGTATTTGACTGTTTAACCAGACCAGTATCTGACTGTTTAACCAGACCAGTATTTAACTGTTTAACCAGACCAGTATTTGACTGTTTAACCAGACCAGTATTTGACTGTTTAACCAGACCAGTATCTGACTGTTTAACCAGACCAGTATTTAACTGTTTAACCAGACCAGTATTTGACTGTTTAACCAGACCAGTATTTGACTGTTTAACCAGACCAGTATTTGACTGTTTAACCAGACCAGTATTTGACTGTTTAACCAGACCAGTATTTGACTGTTTAACCAGACCAGTATCTGACTGTTTAACCAGACCAGTATTTGACTGTTTAACAGACCAGTATGTGACTGTTTAACCAGACCAGTATTTGACTGTTTAAACAGACCAGTATTTGACTGTTTAACCAGACCAGTATCTGACTGTTTAACCAGACCAGTATTTGACTGTTTAACCAGACCAGTATCTGACTGTTTAACCAGACCAGTATTTGACTGTTTAACCAGACCAGTATCTGACTGTTTAACCAGACCAGTATTTAACTGTTTAACCAGACCAGTATTTCACTGTTTAACCATACCAGTATTTGACTGTTTAACCAGACCAGTATCTGACTGTTTAACCAGACCAGTATCTGACTGTTTAACCAGACCAGTATTTGACTGTTTAACCAGACCAGTATTTGACTGTTTAACCAGACCAGTATCTGACTGTTTAACCAGACCAGTATTTGACTGTTTAACCAGACCAGTATTTGACTGTTTAACCAGACCAGTATTTGACTGTTTAACCAGACCAGTATCTGACTGTTTAACCAGACCAGTATCTGACTGTTTAACCAGACCAGTATTTGACTGTTTAACCAGACCAGTATCTGACTGTTTAACCAGACCAGTATTTGACTGTTTAACCAGACCAGTATCTGACTGTTTAACCAGACCAGTATCTGACTGTTTAACCAGACCAGTATTTAACTGTTTAACCAGACCAGTATCTGACTGTTTAACCAGACCAGTATTTAACTGTTTAACCAGACCAGTATCTGACTGTTTAACCTGACTGTTTAACCAGACCAGTATTTGACTGTTTAACCAGACCAGTATTTGACTGTTTACCAGACCAGTATCTGACTGTTTAACCAGACCAGTATCTGACTGTTTAACCAGACCAGTATTTGACTGTTTAACCAGACCAGTATTTGACTGTTTAACCAGACCAGTATTTGACTGTTTAACCAGACCAGTATTTGACTGTTTAACCAGACCAGTATCTGACTGTTTAACCAGCCCAGTATTTAACTGTTTAACCAGACCAGTATTTGACTGTTTAACCAGACCAGTATCTGACTGTTTAACCAGACCAGTAATTAACTGTTTAACCAGACCAGTATCTGACTGTTAACCAGACCAGTATTTGACTGTTTAACCAGACCAGTATTTGACTGTTTAACCAGACCAGTATCTGACTCTTTAACCAGACCAGTGTCTGACTGTTTAACCAGACGAGTATTTAACTGTTTAACCAGACCAGTATCTGACTGTTTAACCAGACCAGTATTTGACTGTTTAACCAGACCAGTATTTGACTGTTTAACCAGACCAGTATCTGACTGTTTAACCAGACCAGTATTTAACTATTTAACCAGACCAGTATCTGACTGTTTAACCAGACCATTATTTAACTGTTTAACCAGACCAGTATTTGACTGTTTAACCAGACCAGTATCTGACTGTTTAACCAGACCAGTATTTAATTCTTTAACCAGACCAGTATTTGACTGTTTAACCAGACCAGTATTTAACTGTTTAACCAGACCAGTATTTGACTGTTTAACCAAACCAGTATTTAACTGTTTAACCAGACCAGTATTTAACTGTTTAACCAGACCAGTATTTGACTGTTTAACCAGACCAGTATCTGACTGTTTAACCAGACCAGTATTTGACTGTTTAACCAGACCAGTATCTGACTGTTTAACCAGACCAGTATTTGACTGTTTAACCAGACCAGTATTTGACTGTTTAACCAGACCAGTATCTGACTGTTTAACCAGACCAGTATTTAACTGTTTAACCAGACCAGTATTTAACTGTTTAACCAGACCAGTATTTAACTGTTTAACCAGACCAGTATCTGACTGTTTAACCAGACCAGTATTTAACTGTTTAACCAGACCAGTATTTGACTGTTTAACCAGACCAGTATCTGACTGTTTAACCAGACCAGTATTTGACTGTTTAACCAGACCAGTATCTGACTGTTTAACCAGACCAGTATTTAACTGTTTAACCAGACCAGTATTTCACTGTTTAACCAGACCAGTATTTAACTGTTTAACCAGACCAGTATTTGACTGTTTAACCAGACCAGTATTTGACTGTTTAACCAGACCAGTATCTGACTGTTTAACCAGACCAGTATTTAACTGTTTAACCAGACCAGTATTTGACTGTTTAACCAGACCAGTATTTAACTGTTTAACCAGACCAGTATTTGACTGTTTAACCAGACCAGTATTTTACTGTTTAACCAGACCAGTATTTAACTGTTTAACCAGACCAGTATCTGACTGTTTAACCAGACCAGTATTTGACTGTTTAACCAGACCAGTATCTGACTGTTTAACCAGACCAGTATTTGACTGTTTAACCAGACCAGTATTTAACTGTTTAACCAGACCAGTATTTAACTGTTTAACCAGACCAGTATTTAACTGTTTAACCAGACCAGTATCTGACTGTTTAACCAGACCAGTATTTAACTGTTTAACCAGACCAGTATTTGACTGTTTAACCAGGACAGTATTTAACTGTTTAAACAGACCAGTATTTGACTGTTTAACCAGACCAGTATTTAACTGTTTAACCAGACCAGTATCTGACTGTTTAACCAGACCAGTATTTGACTGTTTATCCAGACCAGTATCTGACTGTTTAACCAGACCAGTGATTGACTGTTTAACCAGACCAGTATTTAACTGTTTAACCAAACCAGTATTTAACTGTTTAACCAGACCAGTATTTAACTGTTTAACCAGACCAGTATCTGACTGTTTAACCAGACCAGTATTTAACTGTTTAACCAGACCAGTATCTGACTGTTTAACCAGACCAGTATTTGACTGTTTAACCAGACCAGTATCTGACTGTTTAACAACAGACCAGTATTTGACTGTTTAACCAGACCAGTATTTAACTGTTTAACCAGACCAGTATTTAACTGTTTAACCAGACCAGTATTTGACTGTTTAGCCAGACCAGTATCTGACTGTTTAACCAGACCAGTATTTAACTGTTTAACCAGACCAGTATTTGACTGTTTAACCAGACCAGTATTTGACTGTTTAACCAGACCAGTATTTGACTGTTTAACCAGACCAGTATTTGACTGTTTAACCAGACCAGTATCTGACTGTTTAACCAGACCAGTATTTGACTGTTTAACCAGACCAGTATTTAACTGTTTAACCAGACCAGTATTTGACTGTTTAACCAGACCAGTATTTGACTGTTTAACCAGACCAGTATTTAACTGTTTAACCAGACCAGTATTTAACTGTTTAACCAGATCAGTATTTGACTGTTTAACCAGACCAGTGTTTGACTGTTTAACCAGACCAGTATCTGACTGTTTAACCAGACCAATATTTAACTGTTTAACCAGACCAGTATTTAACTGTTTAACCTTTACTAAAACTTTATTTTTCTGAAAACATTTTCTACTTCAAAGAGTTTCCATTGTTGCTTGACGACGAAGCTGAGAAGTGCTAGTGTAGTGAAGCTTTCTAAAACTTGCTTACATAAATAAACAGTGATAATGTAATACAGAAAACCCCATGGTTTCCCTATCTTTAATAACCGTTGGGCTCTGTCATTTTATGAGAGAAGAGGAGACATTTCTTAGACTTTTTTAAAATCACGTTTATAGAAGGAACAATCAAATCTTTCTGTTACGCTCTAGTTTATGAGGTGGTTGGGTGGTCTCGCGAGTTTCTGAGAAACAAAACACCAACGTGTTACTTGACCGATAGGTGGGCCGGCAGGTGTCAACTGTGCTGTTGTTGCGAGATGTGTTATTGTAAGTGAGTTAATATTCACACTATACCCGGCCGGCATGGCCGGATAGTTAAAACGCTCAACTCTAATCTAAAGGTCGCGGGTTCGAATACCTGTCACACCATACATGCTCACCATTTCAGTTATGGGGATTTATAATTTACGGTCAATCCACCATTCGTTGGAAAAAATAAAAGCAGCCCAACAGTAACCGATGGGTAGTGATGACTAGCTGTCTTCCCTCTAGTTTTACGCTGCTAAGTTAGGAACGACTAGCGCAGATAACCCTCGTGTAGCTTTGCGCGAAATTCAAACAAACAAATAAATATTTTTAGCCCACCCTAAAACTTACGATACAAATATTTTAGCCCATCCTAAAACTTACGATACAAATATTTTACCTGCCAATTGAAGGATAATTATAACTTTCAGAAACGGTAAATTCAAATTATCTATCCAAAATGACCATACACCTCACTTTCTAAACATTTGGTGTAAGCATACTTCCCAAAACAGTAACTTTAAACCACTGTTACAGACGATCTACTGATTAAATTGTGTTGCTTTGCGCTTAACTTCAAACAGAAACAAACAACAAAATATCTGTTTTCTGATGAGACTTGTTTCTCTAAAACCGCTTATTGTCATGGTTTCTAACATTGGTTTTGAAGCAGGAACGAAGTGTTTATCTGTAACAAAGAAATACAAACTGTTAAATAACATCAGGGATAACCCATGTTGATCATAAAAAGTTCTTTAACCTTCACATTACCAACTTGTTTCTATACTGTTCATAACTGGATTTAACAAACAGGTATTGTTATAATTAAGTAGATGCAACTTGGCAGATTTATTGAGCGACGTTCGATACAGTTTGTCTTTGGTGAAAGTCTACAAATTAAAGTGAGCTTTTAGTCCCTAATGGGTTTTCTTTCGGAAGCTCTTATAATGCACTTTAAACGTGTTGTTAGTTTACTTTAAGAAGGGTTGTACTCTTCCGTGTTTTTTAAAATGCAACAAAAGTACCACAGCTTGTTTCAAAAAATGAAAGAAAATATATTTGAGGATTTTCAGTAGCATCCATTCTCAAAGATAATTGTTGCAAGATAGGGAACGTGGGGTAGAAAATGTGTGTGTTTTGTGCTTTTTTTTAAAGCAAAACCACATAGGGTCATCTGCTGCAGCCACCGAGGGAAACAAAGCCCTGATTATAACATTGTAAATCTGCTTGAGCTTATCTGTCCGTTCTTCTTTGCTGTCGAGTTGGAAATTAGCATATGCAAAAGTCTAGTCGAAAACGTAACAGAAATGACAAAACAATTACTCAATTTTTTGTTCAAAGCAGCTCATTTCACAGTAGAAACGTGGTCAAGATTTCTATTATCTGAACATGGTACATTTAATCCATTAAATTTAATAATAATATTAAATTTCTACAGTATATTATATAATACTTCAAGAAATAAAAAAATATTCTAAATATTTTAATTATGAAATAATTATCTAATTCAGGCTTCGGCTTTGTTTGTTTGTTTTGAATTTCCTTACAAAGCTACTCGAGGGCTATCTGTGCTAGCCGTCTCTAATTTAGTAGTTTTAGACTAGAGGGAGGCAGCTAATCATCAACACCCACCGCCAACTCTTGAGCTACTCTTTTACCATTGAATAGTGGGATTGACCGTCACATTATAACGCTCCCACGGCTGGGAGGGCGAGCATGTTTGGCGCGACGGGGATGCAAACCCTCGACCCTCAGATTACGAGTCGCACGCCTTAACGCGCTTGGCCATGCCAGACCCAGGTTTCAGCACTCATTCTAATTCCCAGAATAAACCGGAAGTTAAATAATGGGAATCAGAAAAAAAAGAGAAAAAAGGGCTATTGTTGTTGTTTTGAATTAGGCACAAAGCTACACAATGGACTATCTGTGCTCTGCCCACTACGGGTATCGAAACCCAATTTTAGCGTTGTAAGTCCACAGACATACAGTTGAGCCACTGGGGGGGGGGCAGAAAAAGTGAAACTTAAACTACAGCAATTCCTTATTTCCGCGTTGTGGCTGGATATTTTATTACTGTTTATTTTGGTTATATTGGGAACAAGGTAAAATGTTGAAAAATTTGGTTAAATCTTTGACTTGTAGAATTTTGTTGTGATGCGAGTTTTATGCAAAACGATATAGGGCTATAACATAAAATAGTTTTATTTTTCTATACGGGAAGCTTCAACATGAATTTGGTTTATATTTGGACTATTCGATTACCATGTAAAATATGAGTGGATCGGTCAACTTGTTAGGGGGAAGATCCGTCTGCAGACAGATATAACGTTTTCCTTCATAATAGATAGTTACCGTACATGGTACGACTTAATATGTATAGTACATATGTAAAGAACACCTGCACCCTAACTTCTATACTCAGCTGAACCAATAATATCATGTGCAGACTAGTTTGTCTAATCAGGACCGTATATATTATAATAATGTATAGGCTGCCTAAGGTCACGGCGACCACACACGTAAAACTAGCAGAATTGAGGCAAAAGTGAGTTATTACTGTCAGCATTTTCAAATATTACCTGGGCCTAAGGCCCCCCAAACCTTAATCCGGCCCTGTATCTATTTATATTGATTTTAAAAGAAAGTTTATAATATTAAACAATTGGAAGTAAGCAATGTAATTATTAAACCAACAACTTTCATACGAGAAATTAGATAACACTTTAGATAACTAACTCTAGATGGAGGTGTACAATTCACAGTGATCGAATTATTGGAACAAGTCATACAGTTAAGGAAGGAAGAATTGAAACACCTTCACGTTGTAGGGTTAAAATCCTTCCAGTAACTTTTATGGTTCTCAAGCAGTTTTGTTCAATGATATATATATATATACAAATATCAAAATTATACGATTTATTCTAACCAGGTATGGCAAGTTAGCAGAGCTATAACCATAATTTCTGAATTACGAAATTTTTTAGCTATAAAACTATTTCGAAACGCCACTATCTCATATTGAACATGAAAGAAACATTTTATTTCTATTTAAAAAATATGAAGAAGTAGTAGTTATTTTATTACAAAATAAATGTTTCATTTTTATATTCCTGATGAGTTTAGGGTCTTACTAGAGTCAATGCAAACCTGAACTTCGGTTTGTGTTCCATAGAAATACCCCTGAAAATACTTTTTTAATATCATGAACTACACAAAGTAGCAACAACAAAATATGCCCTTGAACTACCTTGTAGTACTGTAGCACACAAAAAAAAACACAGGTTATACTATTGAACTGTCTTGAATGAACCTAACACCCACAAAAAATAACAACAACAACAAAACACAGGTTATATTATTGAACTACCCTGAATCAATGTAACACCTACAAAAAAACACAGGTTATACTACCTTGAATCAGTATAACACTCTCTGGTGTTCAACAAACGAAAATCGCTGACTTGAAGGACAACAAACATAATTATTTTGGCAATTCAGTTACTCATTAACATTAATTTTAAGGTTAACTCACAATGTAGATAGGCACGGAGTTTAATTTGTACAGCTTCGAACACATTAATTTTAAGGGTTAACTTCACAGTGTAGGTACACGGAGTTTAATTTGGCGCAGCTTCGAACCACATTGAATTTTAGCGGTTAACTCACTGGATGTAGATAACCACGGGTTTTAATTTGTACAGCTTCGAACAAAAAAATTGTTAATTTACTTATTATTATATTTGCTTCTAATGACTGTTTACTGGACTTTGACAAATAATACACAAACACATATCAATATTTTATGGGCATGCTAGGGTGCACCTCTGACAACAACAAAAAAAGTCTTTAAACGCTACAAAGACCTGTCACACGGCTCGCAACCGAGTCACAAGTTCGATTCCCGTTTCCGAACATGCTCGTCTTTTCACATTTGGGCATTTATAATATAACGGTTAATCTCACTAGAGAAAAACAGCTAGAGCCGGGTCGGGGCATTATGACGTCACCGTAAGATCAAGGGAATTTGTTTTTTGAATACTGCGCAAAACCACACGAGGGCTATTTGTGCGAGTCGTCCCTAATTTAGTAGCATGAAACTAGAGGGAGAGACAGCTAGTCATCACCGCCAACTCTTGGCTACTCTTACCAACGAATAGTGGATTGACCATCACATTGTAATGCCCCCATGGCTGAAAAGGGCCTGCTATGTGTATGCCAAAGATAATTATTTTGGAATTTGTGTTTTAAAGGTGTAGCATTACGCTGAATTATTGCAAGATTAGACGCATATAAACTTGCATTACGTAAAGTCCGGTAGTTTATTTTGTTCGTT